>NW_027496781.1:0-122719 GCF_021521415.1 Bidens hawaiensis
ACACGCTATGTAGTGTTAGACATAGCTACTTGGGGCGTATTGTGGGCGGAAAGGGGGCCACAGTGGTTGATTGGGCGTGGGAAATGGATGCACGCAACACAATAGTCAAGGCTTAACTGTAGCTTAGCATAATTACATCATTTACATATATACATACTTATATCATGATTACAAGTGTTAACTTGTGAAAACTCATAACTGTTTTCTTGAAACTCGTGAAACTCACCAACTCTAGTAGTTGACCCGTTTTAAACTGCTTTTCTGGTGTACCTAAATCGGAATGATTTGGTGATCTGTTACTTGCCCAAGGTCTGTTGTTGATGCTATGTGAATAGAAGCAAGGGTGTTCGTAATAAGATCGTATAGTTAACAAACTAGTTTTGTTGTATCACCTAGAATGTAAAACAATGATAAAACGATGAAATGTACTATATTGTAAATTAGTTTGTGTTGTTTCTTTATAAACAATGTGTTGATACCAGAGGTTTTTGTTACATTCCCGTTTTACGTTTCCGCATTGTGCTAGTCAGGGTGTGACACTTACATATTTATTCTCTCTCCTACTTTGACTTTTTGGTCAGATTTAATCTCAATCACGTATTCCAATCCATTTAATTAAATGTGTGACCAAGAATTGAGTTTTTAAGTTCTTAAAACTCAACATGGTTCTCAAAATATCCCTCCCATATATATATATATATATAATAGACCTTATACACACTTAATATGGAATTTAAAAGAGCATACGCCTCAAGATCAAAAGTGTTGAGACGCAAGTTAACAAGTAATAAATAATGCTTATGAACCAAAACCGTAATATAGATATACTATAGGATTACCTGTGTAATTCTAACAAATATTATATTATTAGTTTTATTTAGCATATGTATATAACAAAATAGTTATTATTTCGTAATCATATGACATATCATATGATATATTACAATATACCATTTCAGATCATATTATATCACAATATATCATATCATACAATATTATACTAGTTGCTTACTTTCTTTAAACCTGCACAAACTTAGAAACGAAAAACTTATTATGTTAATTTAAGTGGTAACTGACGCTATTTATCCAATAACATTAAAAATAAAAAAGACAAAACTAGTTGTGTTCTTACGAAAGTAACCTTTAAACAAAACTTTTATAATATCAACATTTTATCATTAAAACAAAGCTTATCAGCTATAAACTAGCTAAGAATATGACACATGTAAGAAAATTAAACTTATAAGCAGACACACACCAAACTCAAAATATTCGCCACCTTTCTAACTAGAGCGACTGGTAAGGTGGCGGAGTGTGACACCTGACATTTCTAGGTTAACATCGTTAACCCAAACTCCGTTATCTTAACATTCATTCATGCATTTCACTTGATTATGATTAATTAATTGTGTTGATTATGTAACATCCGACCTCAGGGGCCTAGTCACGTGACCAACAGTTGGTACTGATTTTCTCAATTTATCAGAGTTGAGTTATTTAAAATGAAGTCTTTCAATAAAATATTATTTAGATTAAAACCGGGACTTAAACACTGTTAGTGTTTACAAAACTTTTCTTGTTTCAAAACAAGTTTACATATATTTCTTTTACAAAACTTAGCTAGCCATCAACTATATGTTATGTCTAGAGATCTTCTATTTTCTTTGGGCATTGCCACCTCTATACATCTATTCTTGATTACCTGAAAACTCTCTTGAAAATAGATTAGCTATTGATGACGAGTAACGTTGACTCTATAAAAGTTTTCATAATTCATCATGAAAATAATATGAATCATCAAGAACATAATCCATACCCGATGCCACCGGTGTTTCAACCCGATGATCTTAACCCACCGCAAAATCAAGAACAACCCATTCCACAAGACGTTCCACAAAATATTCCACAAAACCCACCACTCAATGACCCACCACCACCAACCAACGCATTCACCAAAACCGAAACCCAAGAGCTTAAAGAAGATATCAAATGAGAGATGATCGTTCCATCAGGTCTTAGCCGCTACACAATCGGGTCAAGTTCGAGTATAATCAGCAAAGGATATTTGACGATTTTGATGAGTTTGAGGATGAGGATGAAATGGAAGATGTGCAAGGGGGTCAATATTGTAGAAGACAACAACAACCCCCCCCCCCAAACCGAACACCCGAGCCAGTTCAACAACCAAGAAATCGTCGAGACCGAAGATGACAAGAGATTCCCGAGCCGCAGTTTCCCGAGTACGAGTTTGATGATGGAGTTCCGAGGGCATTTGTTCCACCGCCTGTTCGGGGAGTTCAAACCTGTCAACCCCTAGTCCCTAAAGGTTTTACACCTCAACCAATGTGCCTCAAGTTCCTTAGCTCATGGCTCCTCCAACTGCATTAGTTCAAGTCCCTGCTATCCAAGCTCCTCCATCAAATCAAGTTACTCAAATATCCCAAAGTGCTAATGGGCGTGCTTTTTATAATGAATGTAAAGAAAGCTCAAAAATCCAACGATGTGGTGAATTATATGTTCCTTGTTAATGATCATTTTGCTCCGGTGTTATTTGATACTGATGCCAATAAGATTTTATTTCCTTAAATTTTGCGTATATTATTGATAAGCATCGGGATAAGTTTTCTAAGCCTTTTTTCGTAGAAGTAGCAAATGGGAACTCGATTATTATTTATTCGGTAATTCGGAATTGCGTTTTAGCTCATAATAAAGTCAATTTCCGTATCGATCTTATACCTATGTAAATGGGTAGTTTCGACGTCATTGTTGTAATGGATTGGCTCACTTTAAATCGTGCTGAAGTTGTATGTTTCAAGAAATTTCTTTATATACTTCTCAAAGATGGTTGTACTCTTAATGTTTTCTGTAATGCGCCTACCTCTAAGCTTAACCTCATGTCTTGTTTTCAAGCTCAACGTTACCCTCGTAAGAAGTGTATTACTTTCTTAGTTCTTGTGGTGGAAAAGAATCATGTTAAGAAGAATATTCAAGATATCCCAGCTGTGCATAATTTTCCTAACGTCTTTCCGGATGCCGTTTCTGGACTTCCACCTATTCGTCAAGTCGAATTTCATATCGACCTTGTACCTGCAGCAAATCCCATAGCCAAGGTACCCTATCATCTTGCACCTTCCGAAATGAAAGAATTTCCGAACCAATTACAAGAACTCTCGGACAAGGGTTTTATTTGCCCAAGTTCTTTTCATTGGGGTGTAGCAATACTGTTTGTGAAGAAGAAGATAGCTCCTTCTGCATGTGCATAGAATATCATGAGCTTCTCACAATCAAGAACCGTTATCCTCTTCCTCGCATTGATGATCTCTTAGATCAACTTCAAGGAGCCGCATGTTTCTCGAAGATCGATCTCCATTCGAGCTATCATCAACTTTGCGTTAGTGAAGATGGCATCCCTAAGACCGCATTCCGTACTTGATATCGTCATTATAAATTTCGTTTTATGCCTTTTGGGTTAACCAATGCGCCCGCGGTTTTTATGGATCTCATGAACCATGTGTGGAAACCCTACTTGGATAAATTCATAATTGTTTTCATCGACGATATCTTGATCTACTCTAAAATCGAAAGCGATCACAAAAAACACCTACATGCTATCCTTGATCTCCTACTGAAAGAGCAGTTTTATGCCAATTTTTCGAAATGCGGGTTTTGGCTTAAAGAAATTCAATTCGTTAGTCAGATTGTCAATGGAACAGGTATCCATGTCGATCCCACAAAAAACGAAGCTGTTAAGAACTGGAATACACCAAATTCTCCCACCGAAGTCCCTTCTTTTCTTGTTGGGCAGGATATTACCATCGCTTCATCCGGATTTTTCAAAGATTGTGTTGCCCCTTACCAATTTAACACGCAAGGATAAACCTTCTGTGTGGGGGTCAAAGCAAGAAGAAGCCTTTCAAACCCCAAAGGACATGCTTTGAAATGCTCCTATTCTGGTCCTTCCTGAAGGTAATGAAGACTTCATCATTTTCTGTGATGCTTCTAACCAAGGTCTTGGTTGTGTTCTCATGCAATGACGCAAGGTTATCGCATGCACTTCAAGACAACTCAAGGTACACAAGAAAAACTCTACGACGCACGATCTCGAACTTGGCGCCGTCATATTTACCTTAAAGATTTGGAGGCATTGTCTCTATGGTACCAAATGTGTAGTGTTTACCAACCATAAGAGTCTCCAGCACATCTTTGATAAAAAAGAACTCAATATGAGACAACGTCGATGGGCCGAGTTTTTTAGCAACTATGATTGCGAAATTTGCTACCATCTCGGGAAAGCGAATGTCATGGCCGACGCTCTCAGTCGTTAAAGGCAAGTCAAATATGTTCTTCTTACTTGTGTTCTTATACAAAGTGATCTCAAAAAGCGTATTCTTGACGCCCAACACGAATCCGTCACCGAAGGCAATATGAATGACGAGATGTCGTGCGGTGTGGAAACTCAACATGAATCTAAAAGCCCAATGGTTTGCTCTACTTTCTTAACCATTTATGGATTCCTGATCGTGACAATCTTCACACATTCATTATGGACGAAGCTCATAAGTCACGGTATTCTATTCATTCTGGTGCGGATAAAATGTACGCTATCTTCGTTCCATCTATTGGTGGCTCGGAATGATGAGAAAGGCATTTCCCTTTATGTCTTGAAATGTCTCACATGTTCTAAAGTAAAATCCGAGCATCATCAACCCTTTGGTTTACTCGAACAATCTCCCGTTCTTGTTTGGAAGTCGGAAGATATTGCTATGGATTTTATTACTAAGCTCCCTTCGACCCGAAAACAACATGATAGTATTTGGGTGATCATTGATCGTTTGAATAAATATGCTCATTTTATACCCATCAAAGAAACGTATTCAGTTGATCAGTTTGCATATATTTATGTGGAAAACATTGCTTGTCATCACGGAACTCCATTAACCGTTATTTCCAATCGAGATGGTCATTTTACCTCCCATTTTTGACGTCACTCCAATAATCTTTGGGAACTCGTTTGGATCTCAGTGCTGCCTATCATCCACAATCCGATGGTTAGTCGGAGCGTATAATATGGAAGACATGCTTCGCTCATGTGTCTTTGATTTTGGGGGCATTTGGGATTTACTACTCATCAAATTCTCGTATAATAATAGTTTTCATTGAAGTATTCCAAGCCCTTTATAGTTGTAGATTTCGTTCTCCGATTTGTTAGAACGAATTCAGGGAATCTCAAATAACCGGACCTGAGTTAGTTTAGAAAACGACCGACCATATTGCTTAAATCCGTCAAAATCTTCTCGCCGCTCGTAGTCGTCAAAAGAGTTATGCAGATAAAAGAAGGAAACCTCTAGAATTCAGTGTTGGTGATCGAGTTCTTCTTAAGGTATCTCCGTGGAAGGGAGTGGTTAGATTTGGAAAGAAAGGAAATTTATCTCCTCGTTTTGTTAGCCCTTTTGAAATCCTCGATAGAGTTAGTCTCGTTGCTTATAGACTTAAACTTCCTCTCAAACTTTCAAATGTTCATCCGGTGTTTCATGTGTCAAATCTCAAGAAGTGTCTTGCCGAGGGTAATCTTCAAATACCTCTCGATGAAGTTCGTATTGATAAAACCATGCATTTTGTTGAAAGACCCATTGAGATCATGGACCATAAGGACAAAGTCACCAAACGAAGCCGAATACCGTTGGTTAAGGTTCGTTGGGAATCTAAACAAGGCGCAAAGTTTACTTGGGAGCGTGAAGATCAAATGAAGACGAAGTATCCTTATCTTTTTGCTACAGCTAATTCTCTAATTTCGGGATGAAATTCCCAAATGTAGGGGATACTGTAACATTTAAGATCTTTCGTATTCGTATTTGTTATCCGATTTGGGAATGTAATTCGGATCTTTCGTATCAATAAAATCGTGCATTTAATAGTATTTAATTTTGTCTAAATTAGTTTATGCACTCATAACTTCTACACTTGTCAAATAGTCCTTAAAAATTCTTAAAATCGCTTAAATTGGCTACAAACCATTGTTGTAACTTCAGGGACTAAAATCGTCAAATTTGGAAAATCTAGTGGAGCACCACCCATCGTCTATCGCGACGGGGTCCCCCCTCAGGTTGTTGCGATATTCTACAGACGCACAATTCAGTTTTGTGTTATTTTTGGTTCGTTTATTGTTAAATCCTTCCTTAAACAATCCTAAATCACGAGAATTGGGGTCCATGATAATTAATTGTTGTAACATGTTCTTTCTTGATGATCACACCAAAATATACGAGTTAATAGACCGTCATCAATAGGTTATTCGATTACCTAAATCAAGTTGTTAACTAAAACAAGAAGTTAAGGATTTGTATTTAATCAAAATATATCTCCAAATCCTAAATTTTACTGCCACTCAGCTATCCTCCTCAATTCCACGAAATTCCCTGTAACATCATACTTTTGTTATTAATAAGTAAGGGATATTATGTTAATTAATTGTGTGTTGGTGTTTGGATTATGTTGGGTTTGGGCTTGGGAATAGTTAGGAGAGGGTTATGGGCCATAGGGCCCATAGACCCCCTATATATAAACCCCAAATTTCCCCAAACACTCCTCATTAATCCATTTTCATTTCCTTGCTACACACACACACTCAAAACACATAACCTCTCTTCATCTTTAATTATTCTAAAAACCTAAGAGAAACAAGAAGATTCGTGACCTCACATATTCAAGTAACAAGAAACACTATCAGATCTGCGGATTGTTTAGATCCGAACCCGAACCCGAGACCAAAAAGGTGAGTTTCGGCTAAAAAGTTATGTTTTTAAGGTCGGATTCGACATGCAAACTGATAAAACGATAGATCGGGCTGTAAGATGTAATAAAAACGTAAACTTGGTGGGCCGTAACCACCGAGTGCGATATAGGACAAAAAGGTGATGTTCGGACCTCATAAAACACGGGTAGACAAAGTTGGTACGACCTAAAACCCATAAAAAGGGTAAAATCGGGTCCTAAGGAAGAGTCAAGGAGGAAAATGGCTATAAAATGGTAAAAATGAAGAAAAGGCAATTCTGATCGCATGAAACAGAATCGCATCGCACAGCCATGCGATGCGAATGGTTTCCATGCGAATGGTTTACCATGCGAATGATTTCCATGAGAATGGATTTCATGCGAATGGTTTCCATGCGACTGGTTTACCATGCGAATGGTTTTGCCATGCGATGCGAATGGTTTTGCCCCGAGCCAGGGGCTCTGCCCCTTGACCCCATTACCCGGGGCGCTGCTCCCGGACCCCTGTTAGTTCATTAACGTAGATGTATGAAGTAGTAGTAATAGATAACTGATACTCGTAACTTTTACACAGTTAGCCGTGCACAGCTAAAGTAAGGCACTACCATTAACTGAGAGTGAAACCGACTACAGGTGAGTTTCTAGCCCCTTTATATTGTTATGTTTTCGGGGCTGTGTGCATACTCCTATGTGTTTTGTGAATACACTTACCTTAAGTGGTAAGTGTATGCTACGTGAATGTCTATGAATGATATACGAATGGTATAGAAAGAGTTAAGAGTTTGTATGTGGACGTGTATGATTATATATAAATATGTAGCAGGTTAACGAAGTACCTATGGATATATAGTTTAATGATGGTATGGAAATAAGGGACCAGACCCTTATAATATATGTGATGTTAGGGACCAGACCCTTACAATATCTGTGATGATAGGGACCAGACCCTCATAATATCTGTGATGATAGTGACCGGACCCTTACAATATCTTTGATGTTAGGGACCAGACCCTTACAATATCTGTGATGATAGAGACTAGACCCTCATAATATCTCTGATGATAGGGACCAGACCCTCATAATATCTGTGATGATAAGGACATACCCTAATAATACCTATGATGGTTGAGATAGAATAGTTTATGGTATACCATAGGGATTATGAAAAAAAAGTATGTAAGAATGCATGCATGCATGTAAAGTATGTATGAAAGAAGTAGTAGTAAGTAAGGTACGAATACATTCTTCGGACACGTATGAGTAAAGATGTGAATGTAACGTATGTTAATTGATTAACTAGAACTCACTCAGCGTAGCTGACTTTTAGTATGCACGCAGGTAAATAGGTTAAAGGAGCGGGCTTGAGGAGGGCACATGGTAGAGACTGGAAGACTGGCATCTTGAGAAGAAGTGTTAAGAACCTCTATTGTTATGTTATGTTTAAGACAAGATAAATTATGTTAAGACAAGATTTGATGTTTTATAATGTATTGGTTGATGTTTTTATTTATTCCGCGAAAATTTTAATTAACTCTGATTATCGAAATGTGTTTTATGAGTAAATCCAACATCCAATGTAGGGCACCGGGATCAGGGCCGTACACTCCCTTTATTAATTTCTCAAGAATTAATCAAGTTCTTTCAAGCTTAGGTTGACTTTCAAGTTCAAGACCTCTTTGACCACGAATTCTCCTAGCCCTAAACATTGTTTATGTCACACCCCGTTAAGCGATTTGCGGAAGCGTAAAACGGAAATGTAACAGATACAACTGGTATCAAATACATTGTTCATAAAGAAACATTACTAATTAATTTACAATATATTACATCGTTCTAACATCTTTTACAAACTAGGTGATACAATCAAAACTAGCTCTTCAACTACTTTACTTCTATCTCAAATGCTCACAGCATCGATCATAATCCAAACATGTAACACATAATCAATCTACTCCTCCTTTCTGAATACCTGAAAAGCACGTTAAAAATAGGTCAACTACTAATAGTTGGTGAGTTTCATAAGTTTTAACAAAATCAGTTCTGCGTACCACATAGTCATAATTTGTATGTACGCGCGTATGTAAATTAAATGTATTTACGTTTGTATATGTACATCTGTGTCTTCATATGTACATACGTATGTATAAAAGTTTATGATAAAAGTTTGAAATTACAATAAGATCGTGAGTGTTCGTTCGTACTACGTGCCTTCATTTTCCATATAAAACCAACCACTGTGGCCCCCCTTTCCGCCCACAACGGTTCCACGTAAAATCAACCATTATGGCCCCCCTTCCGCCCATAATGGTTCCACGTAAACTTAAACATTACTCTGTATATACACAAATAATTAGTTTCTACACACAGTATTTCCTACATCTATTCACATAATGTGTATACACAGATATTTATATATATACACAAATGTAGTATTTATCACGTATCACCAATCACCGTGGTCCCCTTTTCGCCCACAACATATATAATCACAATATTTTCTTGACACTCATGTCATAATCATGTTAGTTCGTTTAATAAGTTGCAGCAGAACTTGGCTCAGGCCATACTCAACTTTGGTTTACAAGTTGCAGCAGAACTTGGCTCATAGGCCATACTCAACTTTTGTTTATAAGTTGCAGCAGAACTTGGCTCATAGGCCATACTCAACTTTAGTTTATTACTATTGTGGCTCTCCTTCCGCCCACTATAGTCCCATGATCATCACAGACCACGTTATCCCCACGGCCATTACAGACCACGTTATTTCCCCAACCTGTTGAGTTTAGCATTATATAGCGTATTTGTATAAATAGGTTGTCACGTATGATTTCATTATGTTTTGGCATTCGTAGTATTTCAATTTAATATATAAATCACGATAATAATCACCTTTCATCAGCACGTAGTTTACCATTATGTTTGTAGGGACTTTTCATATATGGAGGTTCAGGTATTTTACGTTTTGTACAGTTTTCAAATAGATAATGCATTTAAACATGCTTTTCACCCGAAAAGTTCGTAAAACAGTTTGCAGGGTGGGGTCATGAAACTCACGGTTTTGTAGGCACTCAGTGCGAGGTCAGCTCGGGGTCCGTTTCCCTTGCTATCACTTAGTCCCTATAGTTAATATTATAATAATATTAATATTTTAATATTATTAAATCTTTATACTAAGTTGGGCTGTATAGCTAGTCTGGGTGTGGCTGTAACACCCAGAAAGTGGTAATAGGCTTAGATTGTGATGATGTTCAATGTTTGATGTTTAAAATCGAACTTTGCTCAGATTCCCCGTTTTACCAGCTGAGCCAAGTTGCTCGTTTACGCGTTTGGAAAACAGTTATGGGGATGTAAACTTGGGTAAATATGTTGGTTGATAAAATGATTATGTTATAAAGAAAGATCACGTATCAGGGGTCTGGATTCGCTATAGGGCTCGTTTCCGTTTATTCAGTATGATTTGGAGAAAAACACGCACAATCTACCAAATTGTCCGGATTTCTCACAAAAAGTTCGTTTTTACATCATTAATTCGAAAATATGCTTTTTGATCACTCTTGATGTTCTGATATTCTAAGAAGTTCGTTAATCACGAACTTGCCGGTTTTCGTCAGAATTAAACTTGTTTAATCTTCAAATTAGCATAATTAATTGTCTGTTAGTTATTAGATTATGAAAATTTAGAAATTTATCAAATAAAATATGTATATTTTTATAAAAATATTTTTGGAATTATTTACTGATATATAAATTTTAAAAAAATCATTTTATGTGCTATAATTAGCCCGAAAATCATCCGTTTATACCAAATGATTTTTGAAAAATCCGCCAAAATTCCTGAGTAACCAAAACACTTCCCAAAATAACCTGTAGTAATTCCAGAATATAACAATCTTGCCAAATATCATTTTCGAGCCGAAAATGACTATGAAAATCCGAATGAACGCAAATGCATAAGACATACCTAGGATTTTCCAAATGACCCCAAATTTCATATGTGATCATAGTTTATCAAGTTTGAGTTCCCCACAAAATTTCATAATTTTTCAAGCATTTTAACTATTTTTCCCAAATAAACACCCCAAATCGGTAATAAATTCGCCAAATATTCTCGGATGGTCGAAAAATTACCAAATTTGGACAGGGACTCAATGATATGGTCTCTGATGTCCCTGCAAATTTCATGACCTAACAATATGCACATCACAATCGAATCCTAAACAGCCCCTAATCGAGCATTTCGACATTACCTTTGCGGTTTTCGCCCGTTTTCGCTTTCCTAATCCAATTTCCGGGTTCTCGTGCTTCTATATAAGCTAGGTACAGGTCCTATATCACAAACCAAGAATGTATCATCAAGAGACCAGCCATAAAAGTTAGGATTTCGGTTAGGGTTCTAAACCGAACTTTTGAACCGTTAAAACGTCGTTTAAACCATTTAATCCGTTTATGGGCAAAAAAGAGTATGATTCTGATTCCTAACCATATGTAGGATCAAAACATGTTTTTGGACAATTTTTAGGATTTTTGAACGGTTAGGATTGGTTTTTGATATTCAAACTATGTTTATAGGTGTATAATCATGTTCTTAATCAAGTTAAAGTGGATCAATTTGAGTGTTTACCTTTTAGACTTGCTGGAATAATGAAAGAGCAGATATAAGCAGCTTCTAGGTTCTGGATAATTTAGTTTAGAATGACAAAGATGACTTTTATATGTAAAAAATCAAGGGAGAACCCACCTTTGGTCCGATCAGGATTAAGGGGGTGGTTCTAGACCTTTTTTTTTAAATCATATTTTGCATACATATATGATAAATACCAAGTCCATTTTAAATTCATGTTTGGTTTTTGGCAAGAAAAATATATTGGGTACGACAAACAGTGCGAAAACAGTTGTTTTTCGGCCATTTTATTATAAATTTAGAAAAATATAGTATTTGTTTGTTAAAAATCAAAAATATTTTCACGGATCGCTTAAAACATCCCTAACAAGTGTTTGGTAAATCTTTTTTGGCTTAACGAATGATACAATGCTTGTTTCGGAACTATCTTTCGCGTTAAAATCCATAGCGGGTAGTTAAACGAGCATACTTTCGTTTAACTAGTTTGCTATCATACTAAGGCCTTAATATCAATATGTTGGCTTATAATAGACGTATATCACTTATAGATGCCCTCCCTGAGATATCTGGGTCATAACCAGACCCGTTCGGTTAATCGTTTGTTCGTTAAGCAATAAGCGGTTAATCGCTTATTCAATAAACGAATACTATGGTGTACTCGGTTTTGCCACGAATGTCACAGTTTGGGTAAGTTGTCTTGCGCATTTTCATAGGTTTTTATCTCATAAATAAAAGCCCTCAATCAATTTCGTAGACTGAGGGAGTTTCGGTGGTCAATTTGATCCCAACCCATTTAAGGGCATAAAGTTAACATATTTGACTATTCGATTTCTTTATCTTCTATTCAAAACTAGAGTTCGAGCCAGAAAACATTTTTGTTCAGCACGAAATTTCGAGTGTACTGGTCAGAACCCTACTCCCGACTCGAAGTTCGGAATCTGAACAGTACCGTCTCGTTTAAATCTTAAAAATGTCATAACTTGAGTTTTACAGATACGTTTAATCTGATTTCAAATGAAATATTCTCGGTTTTAATTCTAGTTTATTATCTCCAAGTTTCAGGTTTGTTCGGGTTAACTCAGTCAGCACATTAAAGTTTGGTTTCTTGTTTATTTCTTATTATCTCTAAACTCGCCTAAGTAATAAGGTTAGAAATCATTCCCCAAATTTTTACTATATTTTTTAAAAAAATTTTGGGGACTTATGCGTATCTTCTCATATTTTATATATTACCTACTACACACAACTAACAAACTATGAATATTGTTGTTAGGGCTCGGATTTTAAGTATCCTAAGCAAACGATATGTTCAGGATAACTACAGGATATAGTATCCTCCGAAGATACAGGTATCCTTAATATACTATTGTGCTAACGATTCCACCGTTTTTCTTTGATGTTTACCAGGTCATACAACGTTCTCATGTGCTCCTAAGGACTCGGACTACTCGCCAACAACCTCAAAGAACATGCTCAACAAGGGAAAACGGCTACCATAAATAGAACTTGTTCTAAAAGGAAACGCGAAAATCAAAACGGCTACCTTAAATATGACGTGGTAAAAAAGGAAACATGGCTAAATGGAAGGAATCGATTACTCCCGGAATAATAGAAACGGCTTATTGATTTAGTCCATCATTTCCATAATTATAGTCCTTATTGTTAGCTTTATTTTTGTATAAATAGAGCACTACTCGGATCAAACAACACACACACTTTATCACATGAGACTTAGCAGTACTCATTCTTTGTAATCACGATCCAGTTTGAGCTCCACCAATTGTAACCACCTTTTGTTATTAATGAACTGGTGGTGATAGTTTTCACCGCCCGGGGTTTTTTTTCTTGTTATCCTCAAGATAACGAGTTTTTTCCTCGCAACAAATCGCTGTGTTCTATCATTTTTACATTCGTTTCAAACAAGCACCAAGCCCCAATTACTAATTTGGTTACGAAATTACCTTTGTCAATTTTTGACCAAAACAATTTGGTGCCCACCGTGGGGCAATCGGTGCTTTAATCCATCAAAACCGTTTGTTCCACTCTCAATTACTTTCATCCCTTCATTATGGCCTCACAACCAAAAACTAGCTCCATTCTTATTCCGGAGCACCACTGCTTCAAATGTTAACCCGGTCCTCCGTCGGTCCCAAAGAAGAGCGCTCAACCCAAAGGAGAACTTCCACCGTACCCGAGAACCTCTACACGGGTAGATCTGGTTATTTCTAACAATTATATTTTTTCTTTGATGAATCAGGTCAAAACTCACAAGGAGCAGCAAGAGAAGACCAACTCAAGGCTATTTAAGGAGATTTAAGGGATCAAGAAAAAACTAGGGAATACTCCAATCATGCCATGGGCTTTTAGATTTTGGCTCTCCAGGATCATCTATCCTTCAGAATCCCGGATCCTTGGGGACACAATCAGCAAGGATTCTGTCTCAGCAGCAGTCAGGATACTGGGGAACCTACCCTTCGGTATCCTCGGAATTATCCAGACCTACGAGGCCAGACTCCATGAACATGTAGCCTCGTTCAACCATGCTAGTCGGCATGTTCTCGTCGGGATCTCCCATGGTGTCCTCTGAAGTGCATATTGGTGATGACATCCCTATGTAGACATCACCTTATCCTGAGGATACCCTCAATGGAGGAACTAGCCATCAAGACTCAGGATACCAGAGACCTAACCACGATCTCGGAAACAGTTTACTTAATGCTAATTTATACACTAACCGTGGATCTGTGCAGGATAAAGGGATATTCCCCGAGATAGTCAGAGAATTGCAGAAAATGAAGGATATGATATCCAATATCTCCGGGATAATCCGTCCCATAGCTGAAGTTCCGGTAGGCAGTTACAGATTATCCAGATTCACTTGGCCTATATGCGACGTGGAGATCCCCAAGAAGTTCCAGACGCCCAGCATGAAGCTATACGATGGCAACTTACTAAACTAAAGTTGAGTATGGCCTATGAGCCAAGTTCTGCTGCAACTTATAAACTAAAGTTGAGTATGGCCTATGAGCCAAGTTCTGCTGCAACTTATAAACTAAAGTTGAGTATGGCCTATGAGCCAAGTTCTGCTGCAACTTATTAAACGAACTAACTTGATTATGACATGAATGTTAATAAAATAATGTGATAATGCGTATTGTGGGCGAATGGGAAGCCACAGTATTTGGTGATACGTGATAAATACTATATGTGTATATGTGTCTATATTCATGCTATGTGATTAGCTGTAGGAAATACTATGTGTAGAATATACTAATTATTTACGTGTACACTATATAATGTTTGAGTTTACATGGAATCATTGTGGGTGGAGGGGAACCACAGTGGTTGATGTTAACGCGGAACCGTTGTGGGCGGAAGGGGGGCCACAGTGGTTGAGTTTATGTGGAACCGTTGTGGGAGGAAGGGGGTCCACAGTGGTTGGTTAAACACGGAAATTGGAAACAGCTAGTACGAACAAACAATCACGATTTTTCCGAAATTTCGAATTCATATTATAAACTTACATGTGTGCATATGCACACACAAGGATATGGCTGTACATATTTATACAAACGTAAATACATATTTTTAAATACGCGCGTACATACAAACTATGACTGTGTGGTACGCAGAACTGATTTCGTTAAACTTATGAAACTCACCAACTATTCGTAGTTGACCTGTTTTAACATGCTTTTCAGGTAATCAGATATGAGAAGTAATTTCCTGTGCGTTACGTGTCTGATTGGTGATTGATGTCATGGGCATTTTAGTTAGAAGTAAAGTAATTGAAGAACCGGTTTGATTGTATCACCTAGTTTGTAAAAGAGATTAGAACGATGTAATATATTGTAAATTAGTTAGTAATGTTACTTTATGAACAATGTATTTGATACCAGTTGTATCTGTTGCATTTCCGTTTTACGCTTCCGCAAATCGCTTAACGGGGTGTGACAGAAGTTGGTATCAGAGCCATTGGTTATAAAGGATTAGGTTATCACTTAGGATACCTATAATATAACCGTAGGTTGATTATCACTGGGAAAGTTAATAATGAGTAACGATAGATACTGATGGATGCCTGGATGAACTCGAAGGGCAAGTGAGTTATTATGGTCCGGAACGTAATAACAGACTTGCTTGTACGAGGGAATTCGGGGAGAAGTCGCGGAACATATTGATAGGTAAAAATGGCAACATACATGCATAAAGGTGATGTGGAGTATATATGAAATGTGCATACGTGCTTATCTTAGACGAGGTATAGGGATATGTGTACGTACGGTACTACCGATGATATTGAATCTTATTGTAACAAATATTATATTAGTTTATAATCAATATTAATTCCTATTATGATTAAAATTATATCGTATCAAAATTTATATTATATTTTTTATATAATTAATAATATACCTGTTCGTAACAAATAAAATATTCAATTTCGGTATTAATTAATAATATCCTTTACGATGATCTAAGCTACCAAAAAACGTTTTCTTCTGATTAACGATTGCACCGAAAGATGTTGAGATCGGGTAGCTTTACGACAGATGAAGAACCGGTGTTGCTTGTGAGTGGGAATATGAGAATGCTTCAACAAGTTTAACTAAGTCTGGTGATGTGACGGAACCACTACGGGGCTTAATATGCAAGGCCCGGGAAAGAACCGTTGGAGGCATGTTCTATAGACAATGATTTCAAGAATATATATATGTATATATACACATAAAATACCTCTCAGCATGGGTCTAACCTTTATTTTATGTACTCGTTTCTTTGATACTAAACTAAACTATTTTCTGGTCATCCTTCGATTTCTGTTGTTTGAAAACCAAACACCATCCTAGGAGAAATACTTAGTGATGAATCCAACTTATTGAATTATAAATATAATAACTACTTTATTGAATCCCTAATTCTATAAACAGACCGTGACTACCAGTACATATAATGTATTGATTATATTTCAAAAAGAAATATTAATAATAATAATTTCCTTTACATATCATTAGTACAACTAATTCTGATGAACCTCCTTAACTAGCAAACTCTTCGAATCATCTATGTTCGACAACCTTCAACCTCTCCTATATTACGCGATTTTAATCGATTATTATAAAATGTAAACCCCATAATCACGAAATGACGGCGTGCCCCGACTGGAATGGAACCCACTTACCTCCAACTAGTAAACTACTACTTTTATTAAGTCCGACATGCCTACGAAAACTGAATGACCTAGCGAAAGAATATATTTTACGATTATAGTTAACAAACATTCAGAAGTCAGGTGGAATGTACACGTGCATTCCCATTATAACGTACTGATTAAACTCGTAATGAGCAAATATCTACCAACAGGAGAGACCGAACAAAAACAGCTTCCCAATAATGGGATCGTATAGGAACAATTGTCGTATAAGTTGTGAACTATTTATAATTGTTATAACGCGTGCTTTGATAGATAAGGATATTATGGTATTGTCGTGTATAGCTTCTGATACTCCATACAAGCATATGGTGGTGCGCTATGCTAATATGGAGGACGATTTGGGCATTTTTAACACAAACCTTGACCCCAATTGGGTTAAAATTTCTTGTCATGAGATGACAACTTTTAATATATATGCAAACTTTGGCGTTTGCTAGGCTAATTTTACATACTATCCTTAGTATTCAGACTCGAGAACAAACCAGTGTGATATATACGTGTTAATTGAAATACCTGATTACTTCTTATTGTAATTCCTTTTGTGATCATTAGCGTATGTGAATTTTGTTAATTGTGGGATAACCGGTTATTGTTATAGAATGGCCCCGAAGAAAGTAAACACGTTGTCTGAGGTAGATATAGCCGAGATGATCGCTCGACAACTACAAACAGTACTTCCGACAATAGCAGCACAATTCCCTGCTGGTATCCATACAACTATGAATACAAATCAAGTGCCGAACGCTAACGCGGCCGTAAATACTAATCCCCCGACAAATACTAATACAACCATAAATGCTCCCCCGATAAATACTGATACTATCACAACTAATACTCCCCCGTTGAATACCAATATTACTTTCAATAATGATAATCTCCCACCAAACTTGAACAATAGTTGTAACAATCAAAATCCCCCGCAACACGGATATCAACTTAAGAACTTCATGCTGTGTAAACCTATGGAATTTAGCGGTACTGAAGAACCAAATGGACTGGTAAAGTGGATCGAAAAGACTGAATCCATCATTAATATCACTAACTTTCCACCAGATTGTATTGTCAAATTTGCTACTTCTACATTTGTAGACCACGCGCTAATGTGGTGGAATACTGTTGTGCAAATTCGAGGACAGGAGGCAACCAATCGTATGTCTTGGACAGAACTTAAAAATCTTATGATAAAACACTTTTGTCCGATAAACGAAATTCAGAAATTAGAGCAAGAACTTTGGAATCTAGAAATGAAGGGTGCAGATCACTTAGAATATACCCACCGCTTTAACGAACTGGCTCGTCTAGTCCCATGGTTAGTTACTCCAGAACCTAAACGTGCTGAACGCTACATTTGGGGTTTAGCTCCCGAAGTCAGGAGTTTGGTTAATTCAACTGGCCCTATAACTTTCGAAAATGCCGTGTTACAAGCCGGCATTGTAACTTCTGATTTGATTAGAAGTGGTGCGTTAAGAATGCCCGGGGAATCATCTGGTACAAAATGAACCAATTATGGAGCGGGAATACAAGAAAGACAACATAATAAATGTGCGCGCCTTGCAATATAAAATTACGCTATGATCAGTTCCGATGTGAAGCAAGATAAGTATAACGGGCCTTGCCTAGATGTGGAAAATGTGGTTATCATCATGTTGGTGAATGTCGGACCAATGTGTGTCACAAATGTGGGAAGGTGGGACACTATGCCCGAAATTGTAGAACCGTTATGAATACTATAAATCCACCAACCCAACTCCAGGACTCACAACTACCCCAACCGCAACCAACACGACAACAACCAGTCTACCAAAACCAAACCATAATAAACCGTAATGCCTGTTATAAGTGTGGTAGTGTGAAGCACATCAAGAAAGACTGCCCTAGATTGAACCCAATTGCGACGGGAAGACAAAGGCAAGGACCAACATCGACGTCCAACTCGACTAGGGGTCAAGTATTGTGAATAAACCGGATAGAACAAATGTAGTAATAGGTACGTTCTTAGTAATACCTAATATACTTTAGTTTATTTATTACGGACACTGATAGACGTTTCGTTCCTACAAGTTATTACCATGGAAAATATACCGTCTAATAAAATAACAATTCTGTATGCTATAGAAACCACCAAAAGTAAGACTATAAATACTAACCATATTACTCGAAAAACTACCCTCTTAACCTAAATAACTAGCTATTCCCGATCGATGCACTCCCGGTGGAAGTGCGGAGTCATTGTGTAATAGTCAGTATGGACTAGTTAATTGAGTTCAAATGAAGGTTATATATTGAAATAGAACTGTTATACTGCCTCTTCTAGATAAAGAAGTGATCCCGTACACGGAACAAAACCTAGTACCCCAATGACGAAACACGGATGAGGAAAACTATACTATCCGTAACCGAAACTTGAACTTTAAACTTTTATAGCCTTAATAACCAAGTGATGAACAAGGAAAAGTCAGGCCAGATGTTTGGATAAACTGAGTACTAGTATAAAGATGCAAGCGAAATCTATGATGGAATCATAGGCTCATGTGTTGTAAAGTGTGCACTATTATAAGTTCTGGGGGAATACTAAAGATCCTCAGAGATGCTACAACAATTCGAGATACCCCATTGGAAGTGGGAAACAAACTAAAATGGAACCCATAACATGTGTTCCTTAAACATCCCGAGAAAGCAATTCAAGCTGAATGATAGTTCCCTGACTAATCCACTCCAAATACCTACTTCTGATTTGTAACAACTACCCAACTAAAAAAAAAAAAAAAAACGCGCCTTAACAAAATCTTATCCTTAGTAAATTGTGTATGAAACCTTATGTCCCGAATCGACCTGAGCACGGGCTATAGTCCTCTAACAAACAATCAAACCATATAAACTATTCAAACAATAGAGGAAAGTGAGACCAGTAATTTCAATCCTCGTACATTAACAGTCATCATAATATTATACAAGTGGTAATATACTATATTACACGAGCAAGAATATAACTCGCCACCTTATTCAATTGAAAATTGGCGACCCCCAAAATACAAAATCTGATTCGATTTCGAGAATCATAAATAAAGCTCGTAATATTAATAACAAACCGAAGGCCGCCTAAGGCTAACAAGAGGGCTATACTGAGAAATACGAGAAGTTATCAAATTTTGAAAGTTGTTTGTTGAGTTGAGGAACGGTGAGTTAATTCTAAAATATATAGCACTGTACAAAATTGCCTTGAAAGTTAACCCCATAACGTATTAAACAAAATTATTTCACTCCCTATATTTCATATATCGAATCAAAACGAATGCCTTACTGACAGGGCGGAATTGTACTATTTGAAAACTTTTATACAACCTAAACTCTATAAAGAGACTAGTGAAAATTCTGAGCGGGGAAAATCAAATAGTTGCGACACAATAAAATCTCATTGAATAAAATTCAGTGGAATCCACAACGGGGAATCAAACGTGTTCGGAAACAGAAAAACGAATTCCAAAACAAATGATTATAAAATATTTTCCCCAAAAAGAGCATATTTGGCATATTGAATTTCAGGGACGAAATTTCTTAACTGGGGGAGAATGTGACATCCGTGGCAAAACCGAGTACACCTTAGTACTTACAAACTCGAATAAGCGTTTAACCGCTTATTGCGTAACGAACAAACGAATAACCAAACGGGTCTGGTTATGGTCCGGATATCCCGGGGTGCCATCTATAAGTGATATACGTTTAATATAAGCTAAAATATTAGTAATATGGCCTTAGTTCGATAGCAAACAAGTTAAACGAAAACATGCTCGTTTAACTACCCGCTATAGATTTAAACGCGAAAGATAGTTACAAACCAGGCATTGTATCATCCGTTAAGCCGAAAAAGACTTACCAAACACTTATTTGAAATGTTTTAAGCGATCCGTGAAAATATTTTTTATTTTTACAAACATATAGTATGTTTTTATAATTTTACACAAAACTAGCCGAAAAACACTCGTTTTCGCTCCGTTTGTCGCACCCGATATATTTTTGTCGCCAAAAACCGAACCCGAAATAAATTTGGACTCGGCATTTCACGTTAGGGCACGTAAATCGAGGAAAGTGGGCCAAATGGGCCCAAAAGGGGACCCAACGAGCCCAGCCCGCCAAAGAAGACTTTTCCCCCTTAAACCCTTTTCATATTTAAACAAGTTCTAAGATATTTTGTGATATCTTTTTCTTGAGAATTCTGGGCACAAGTTCTGCTCCAGCCGGAAAACCTTCAAACCCTAAGGTAAGGAGCTTAAATAAGTAGCTTTTGTACTTGTTTAAACTCGTTTAATACCATAAAAACATGTCTTGGTTACTAAAAATCATTCCTAACCGTGTAAAAATCCTAAAAATGGTCCATAAACATGTTTTGATCATAAACACGGTAAGGAACCTGTTTTGATAGTTTTTTTGGCCATAAACACGGATGAAAGGGTTGAAACGGCGTTTTTACGGTTCAAAAGTTCGTTTTTGTGCACTAGCCGAAACCCTAAGTTAAGGGCTGTTATGTTGATGAAAAATTGCTTGGTTTGTGATATAGGACTTGTACCTAGCTTTATTAGAAGCACAAGAACCTGAAAACTTGATTAAAAGGTCGGAAACGAGCCAAACCCGCTAAGGTAATACCGATTTACTCGATTACGGGCTGTTTAGGTTAAGGTTGTGATGTGCATATTTTTAGGACTTGAAATTTATCAGGGACATCAGGGACCATTTCAATAAGTCCCTGTTCAAATTTGGTAATTTTTCGACCATCCTAGAATATTTGGTGAATTTATTACCGAATTGGGACGTTTATTTGGGAAAAATAGCTAAAATACTTCAAAAATTATGAAATTTTTCTGGGAACTCAGATTTGATGTATTTTGATCACATATTAATTTTGAGATCATTTGGAGACGTCTAAAGGTGTTTTTTACAAATGCGTTCGTGTGAATTTTAATAGCCGAATTTGGGCCGAACAGAATATTGAAAAAGCTTTTTACATTCTGGAATTGATATATATTGTTTTGGGACATGATTTGAGTATTCAGGAATTTTGGTGGAATTTTTGGAAATTGTTTGGGATAAACGGACGATTTTCAGGCGAAATATAGCTGATAAAATGAATTTTTATAAATTAATAAATCAATAAATAATTCCAAAAATATTTTTATAAAAATATACATTTTTTAATTGATAAGTGGCTAAATTTTCATAATTTAATGATTAACGGTTAATTAGTTATACTAATTTGAAGATTAAGCAAATACAATTTTTATAAAAACCGGTAAGTTCGCGACTAACGAACCTGCGGGAATATCAAAACACCAAGAGTGATCAAAAAACATATTTTTGGATTAATTAAGTAAAAATGAAATTTTCTATGAGAAACCTGGACAATCCGGATAGATTGTGCGCGTTTCTTATTAAATCAAACTGAATAAACGGAAACGGGCCCTGAGGCTAATCCGGTACCCCAGTATGTGATCCTTCTTTATTACTTAATCATTTTATTAACCAATACATTTACCCAAGCTTATTTTCCCATAACTATTTTCTGAACGCGTAAACGAACAACTTGGCCCAGTTGGGAAAACGGGAATCTGAGCCAAGTTCGGTTTTTAAGTATTAGACATTGAACAACATCACAACCTAAGCCTATTGCCACTTTCTGGGCATTCCAGCTATACCCAGATTAGTTATACAGCCTAGTTTAGTACTGAGATTATAATAATATTAAAATATTAATATTATTATAATATGGACTATAGGAACTAAGTGATAGTAAGGGAAACAAACCCCGTGCTGATCTCGCACTGAGTGGCTACAAAACCGTGAGTTTCATGACCCCACTCTTTAAACTATTTTACGAACTTTTGGGGTGGAAAGCATGTTTATACACGTTATCTATCTGAAAACGGATCAGGATATAAAATATCTGAACATTTATATATGAAAAGTCCCTACAAACATAATGATTGACTAAGTGCTGATGAAAGATGATTATTATCGTTGATTGATATATTGAGCGGAGATAATACGAATTGCAAAACATAATGAAATTACACGTGACAACATGTTTATACAAACACGTTATGTAATGTTAAACATAACTAATTTGGGAAACAACATGGTCTGTAATGGCCATGGGGATAACGTGGTCTATGATGATTATGGGGCTATTGTGGGCGAAGGGGGGCCACAATAGTAACAAACTAAAGTTGAGTATGGCCTATGAGCCAAGTTCTGCTGCAACTTACTAAACTAAAGTTGAGTATGGCCTATGAGCCAAGTTCTGCTGCAACTTATAAACTAAAGTTGAGTATGGCCTATGAGCCAAGTTCTGCTGCAACTTATAAACTAAAGTTGAGTATGGCCTATGAGCCAAGTTCTGCTGCAACTTATAAACTAAAGTTGAGTATAGCCTATGAGCCAAGTTCTGCTGCAACTTACTAAACTAAAGTTGAGTATGGCCTATGAGCCAAGTTCTGCTGCAACTTATAAACTAAAGTTGAGTATGGCCTATGAGCCAAGTTCTGCTGCAACTTATAAACTAAAGTTGAGTATGGCCTATGAGCCAAGTTCTGCTGCAACTTATTAAACGAACTAACTTGATTATGACATGAATGTTAATAAAATAATGTGATAATGCGTATTGTGGGCGAATGGGAAGCCACAGTATTTGGTGATACGTGATAAATACTATATGTGTATATGTGTCTATATTCATGCTATGTGATTAGCTGTAGGAAATACTATGTGTAGAATATACTAATTATTTACGTGTACACTATATAATGTTTGAGTTTACATGGAATCATTGTGGGTGGAGGGGAACCACAGTGGTTGATGTTAACGCGGAACCGTTGTGGGCGGAAGGGGGGCCACAGTGGTTGAGTTTATGTGGAACCGTTGTGGGAGGAAGGGGGTCCACAGTGGTTGGTTAAACACGGAAATTGGAAACAGGTAGTACGAACAAACAATCACGATTTTTCCGAAATTTCGAATTCATATTATAAACTTACATGTGTGCATATGCACACACAAGGATATGGCTGTACATATTTATACAAACGTAAATACATATTTTTACATACGCGCGTACATACAAACTATGACTGTGTGGTACGCAGAACTGATTTCGTTAAACTTATGAAACTCACCAACTATTCGTAGTTGACCTGTTTTAACATGCTTTTCAGGTAATCAGATATGAGAAGTAATTTCCTGTGCGTTACGTATCTGATTGGTGATTGATGTCATGGGCATTTTAGTTAGAAGTAAAGTAATTGAAGAACCGGTTTGATTGTATCACCTAGTTTGTAAAAGAGATTAGAACGATGTAATATATTGTAAATTAGTTAGTAATGTTACTTTATGAACAATGTATTTGATACCAGTTGTATCTGTTGCATTTCCGTTTTACGCTTCCGCAAATTGCTTAACGGGGTGTGACAGTTGGCTAGCTATTATAGGAGATTCATTAAAGGCTTCTCTAAGGTAGCCGCACCGTTGACTGGTATAACCCGAAAGACTGCGGTGTTTAGTTGGGGTAAGTTTCAGGAAGAAGCGTTTGAAGAACTGAAGAAAACACTCACGCATGCTCCAATCCTTGTATTACCCGTTGGTAATGAGGATTTAGTAGTTTACACTAATGCCTCGCATCGTGGGTTAGGTTGCGTGTTGATGAATAGAGGGAAGGTCATAGTGTATGCGTTCAGACAGTTAAGGTTCAAGAAAGTACATACCCGATGCATGACCTAGAGTTAGCAGCTGTGGTGCATGCTCTCAAAATCTAGAAACACTACTTCTAATAACTTATATGTTAATAAGTGTATTATTTATACAGACCTTAAGAGTTTGAAGTACTTCTTAGAGCAGAAATAGTTGAATATGAGACAGAGGAGATGGTTAGATTTGATTAAAGACTATGACTGTGACATCAAGTATTATCCGAGAAAGGCTAATGTAGTCGCTGACGCCTTAAGCCAAAAGAATGAAGAAGTCATCGCGACAGTGAAGTCTTATAAGTTAATTATCAACTCATATTTCTTTGAAGAGATCAGCAAGGTGCAGTCAGAGGTGCTTACGGATGAAAGGTTAATGAAGAAAGGAAGGAGTTTTGGGCAACAAACGGAGTTAGTAGATAATACTCATGGTGTAAAGACCAGATTTGATCAGATGTGGATTCTGTGACATGGAATCTTCGAGGACAAGTTCTAGACGAGACCCATAAGTCTCGATACTCGATTCATCCAGGATCCACCAAGATGTATCAAGACCTGAAGAAACACTATTGGTGGTCGGGTATGAAGAAAGAAGTGGTAGATTATGTTAGTAAGTGCTTAACTTGTTTACAGGTTAAAGCAGAGCACCAGAAACCGTATGGAAATATGCAACCTTTGGAGATAACTGAGTGGAAATAGGAACACATCACCATGGATTTCATAACTAAGCTACCGTGTACAGCTAGAAAACATGATACCATCTGGGTGATTGTGGATCGTTTAACCAAAAGTGCTCATTTTCTGCCCATACGAGAGGCCATATCGTCGGAGACGTTAGCGAACGTGTTCACTAAATAAGTGGTAACGAAGCATGGGGTGTCGTTGTTGATCGTGTCCAAGAGAGATACCCGCTTTACTTCGAGATTTTGGAAGAGGTTCCATGAAGCGATGGGAACGAGACTGAACAACAGAACGACATATCATCCTCAAACAGATAGACAGTCTGTGCGGACTATCCAAACCTTTTAGGATATGCTACGCGCATGCGTGTTAAGTTTTGGAGGAAGTTGGGATGATCATCTTCACTTAGCATAATTCTCTTACAACAACAGCTACCAATCGAGGACTGGTGCCTCCATTCGAGATGTTGTATGGTAAACGTTGTAGAACTCCGGTATGTTTGGAAGAAATTGGTGAGAAAGAGATTGGTATTTTAGAAGTCTTGCAAGAATCCTCCTCGAGGTTTGATTAGATCAAGGAAAGAATGAGAGCTACTCAAGATTGTCAGAAGTCATATGCCGATAAGCAGCAACGATTGATTGAGTTTAACGTTGGCGACAATGTGATGCTCAAGTTCTCGCCATGGAAAAGGATTATTCGCTTCAGAAAGAAGGGAAAACTGAGTCCAATGTACATTAGACCGTTCAGAATCGTAGCTCGTGTGGGAAAAGTGGCCTATAAGCTCGATCTACCGAAGGAATTGGAAGGGATTCACTCTACCTTCCATGTTTTTCACTTAAGGAAATGTCATGCTAATGACGCATCTCATATGCCATTAATAGACATAGAGGTAGACGAACAGTTGAATTATATTGAGCAGCCTATCGAGATAGTTGACTGCAAGGAAAAGCAGGTTCGTCGCAGGGTTATTCCGTTGGTAAAGGTGTTATGGAAACACCGTAAGGGATCAGATGCTATTTGGGAAGTCGAGGAATAGATGCATAAGTTGTACCCAGATTTGTTTGTGTAATAGATAGGTTTCGAGGATGAAACCTTTTTAAGGAGGGAAGACTTGTAACATCCGTGTTTTGAGAATTATTAAATAAATAAGTTCTTAATTATTTGTTGTGTGTCGTTGTTTAATTCTATTAGATAATAATGGGATGAAAGGGGTAAGCTTAGGGTTTGTTTAGGGATTCAAGGATGATTACGGCCTAAGTACATGGGCCTAGAGTATTTAAAGTCCTAAACCCTTCCTAAAACCCTAAAACACCTCATTCTATCATCTTCAACCTCAGACACACGTACACACCTTCCTGTACACACACAAACATTCCTTTCTTCTCATTTCATTCAATATCTCAAAGTTTGAGAAAGGATTGATTCTTATTCATTAACCAAGGAAGAAACCTGTCTATATTTAAAAGTAGTTAGGATCCAAAACTAAACCAAGTCTATAAGGTATGTTATAGGTTAAAGATTGATCCTTTTTATTCATCTTCATCTTATTCTTATTAGTTAAGAAGTAATAATAAACAAGCGGATCTTGTAAGAGAGAAAACGAAACAAACCGAGTCACCCAACTCGAGTAAACTTTATTTGAACTATGTAAGTGGGTTGGACTTCAGTTTAAATGATTTAACTCATACATATACATATATATATATATATATATATATATATATATATATATATATATATAATCGGCTCGAGTAGAATAAGGTCCGAATGGTTATGGTTATACTCGGGTTGAACCAAATGAATAGGGGACCCAAATCCAGTTCGGGTGGGTTAGGGATTTGAACCCAATTCGGATAGTGTGAGGTTAAGGGTGTTCAAATACCAACCGAATGGAACTAAGGGATCGACCCAATTCGACTGGTAGCATAGTGACTCGACTTGATTGATGTAAGACCCCAAATCCCGGGAATCCTACAGTTGGTAATCACATCCACAATTTCACAAAAATTTAAAACCAAACAATTCTTTGTATTTAAAACCAGTTCAAAGTGAATAACAGCGGAAAAAGTTTAAGTATTAAAAGTCCCAAACACGGGTACAAGTGTCCAAAATCGAATGTAAATAAAATATCCGTTTTATTCGAAATCCTTGACCAGAAATGCCTTCAACCTTCCGAGTAGTCTCCAGCACGTCCAAGCGGTAACCTCCAATCCTTAACCTGAAAGTCAAACTAACATACATACAAAGTCAGCTACAGCTGAGTGAGTTCAGGTTTTCATAAACAATATTTCATACTTTATTTCAAAACTTATAATTCTAAACAATAGAGGGGATAATAATAAAATAATTAATATAATTCACCAAATAATACATTCATCGTCGAACACACGTACACGGGCCTCTCCACCACGAGTCAAGACTCGAGTAATATATTTGACTCGGACGTGGTAAGACCTAAGCATGTGCACGAGCCTCTCCACCACGGGTCAAACCCGAGTAATATATTTGACTCGGTCACAGCTTACACATCCAAGCACGTGATTCGGGCCTCTCCACCACAGGTACAACCCGAGTAATATATTTGACCCGATCTCAGCTCACACATCCAAGCACGTGATACGGGCCTCTCCACCACGGGTACAACCCGAGTAATATATTTGACCCGATCATGGCTCAACATACAACGGGCCTCTTCACCACGGGATTTTAAACCCGAGTAATATATTTGACCCGCCAAAATGATGATCACGCCACACGGGCCTCTCCACCACGGGATTTGAAAACCCGAGTAATATATTTGACCCGGCCGTGATCACCATGCACACACATATCAATAAGCCTATTCACATCATTCTTAGTCACGAGGAACTAAATATCATCACACAACCGTAGGCTATAAGGTAACACATACTCATACATATATACATACCTCCATACATACATACATACATACATACATACATACATATATATATATATATATCATCCCAAGACATTCCAAATTACAAGTAAGCCTATGGGCCATAAGGTAATATATAATAATCAGTCCAATACATGAACTAAGTAAATAGGTCTACTCGTATTCAATTACTACCAAGCCTATTAACATCATCGAGTCTAGACCATAATCAGGTATATAACCTTAAGGAATATATGACCATAACGAGTCTAAAATATCCTAAGGCATAGAATATAGTCCACTCATAGTTTTATAAATGCACAAATACAAGTAAGGCTATGTAATACCATCCAAATAGTTGTAACGAGTAAAATCGCGTAAAATTGTATTACGGTGTGTATGCTAGCCCAAAACGTAAAAAGATTTAAAATAGGCATCATGAACTCACCTGAAACGAGCCACACAAACACCAAAGAGTTTGAGAACTTCAAAGCCAATCCACAGTTTACAAGCCTGTCGGATTGCACACAAAGATTACTAACTAAACGTACCGACTCGTTTATCCTACGAGACGTTCTAACATGATTTGATTGACCTAAAGCCTTGACATTACCAAATTCAATTACATCAGCCCCCGAGGCCATGTATTTACCAAAACCACCCTTAGTTAATCCCGGGGACAAAGGGTTCCCAATTTACCCCCGAAAGTTGTTGACTTTATCGAATACGCGCGTTAACGGGTTGTTTATGCACTTAGATACCGACTCAGCCCCGTGTGGACCAAATTTAGTAAAATCACAGCCAACAAGTCCAAACGACGCTACACGAGTTGGATGGGTCGGTAATTCGCAAGCACGATGCACAAATTACCAATAAACGCGAATTTGCGCCGTACCGATCCGTTTGAGTAACCGACAACCAATTCAGCCCCAATAACATAAAAATATAGTTTTTTCACAGCCAAAAATCATACCAAGGCTACAACATCCGAATTGGTTGTTAATTCCCTCAAACAACGCGCTAGACGCAACAATTGACAAACTAGACAACCGAAACCTAGTTTTCACTTCATCAACAGTTGACCAATCTATCGAATGCCAAAACTCATGATACTAAAGTCTATTACACTAGACATACCTAAGAAGTTGACGGAGCACGAACTTCAATTATAACAGCCCCGAAAGATGCAAGAAAGGGCAGCCACCGGTTAAGCCTAAAACGAACTTATCAATCAATAACGAATATAACATGCAGATTTTAGCATGCAAAGATGTATTTTATTACATTAGAAAACCATGGAATTAAATTATTAAATTTTTACCAGAGTTGCATAAATATCTTAAGTTTATAAAAATATTTTTATTATATTTTTCTAGTGGACAAAAAAATCATAAAAATTCCTCCAACATAGAAAGGTATGTGCAGCTATTTCAGTGTGCAACAAAATGGTTTTATTTTTATAAAATTCATTACCCAGCCAAATTAAACGATTCCAATTGGGTTTGGTTTCTAACTCAAAATATTAACTTCTAGAAGTGGAAGCAACCAATTTAGACTTGTCGAAAAAGGGTTATGATGTCGGGAAGACAGACCAGAATCCGTCATCCCGCATCAGCTTTGACACTCGATCTTATAAAATCATAAAAAGTATTCAAATCTCGTCCAAAAATTACGTATTATACCTTTCTGAAAACTAGACTCAAATTAGAATATCATAGAAACAATAATTGATCAAAAAAAATATATTTTCATCAAGTTACAGACCAAGCAATAAACAAGTACGAATCTGTCAGAAATTGTTATAATCAAAACTCAACCCTAACATATTCAACAAAGGTTTTAATGGTGAAAAAGAGTTGTATGATGATAGAACCGACCTTGAATTAGACTCAGGAGGCCGGAGAATGGCTGAAACCTGCACGGAAATCGAGGAGGAGACCTTCCCATGGCTGCCGATCGGAAATTAGGAGGATGGAAGCAAGTTAGGGTTTATGTTATAAAAATTTTACATCTAGGCCCTTCCACTTATAAATTATGATGTCTTGGATTAAACGTTAACTAAATAGGCTTACAAGAAAGACAAAGAGGTCCCCGAGGAAGGCCAGATCGAGTCTCAGTAAAAATATAAACTCTACAACACATAGATCCTTTTAACGAAAATTTGCGGGCGTTACAATTGAGTCGATTGGAATGAGGCTCAACTTGAAATTTCAGTCGAGTTGGAACTAGACTCGGCCCGATTGTGATTCGATTGGAAGCATGGGAGTCGGTCCAAAATTGGATCGACTCGATACAGGAGACTCGACTCATTCGAGTCTAATGAGATAAATGAGACTCGACTCGAAATCGAGTCGAGTTGAATAAAGTGTCGCTCCAGCATCGGATCGAATGGGATGGGAATCGGCTCAAATAAGTGAGTCGATTGGAATAGGGGTTCGACTCAAACATGGTTCGATTGAGTTAGGGAATCGACTCAAGTGATTGAGTAGATTTGAATATGGTTCGAGTAGAACTTGGAAATCGACTAAAAATAGGATTTTAATGAAAACATAAACTTGACCCAAGATTCAATTCGTTAAAGAGTCATTAACTAATAAGTTCGGTTTCGTTACATTATAAGCTCGGTTCGTTAACTTATGAATATATGATATTTAAAAATAGATTATCAATACTTGTAAATTGTTAATTATTAAACTGTTAACCGTGCTCAGTTGAAGAAGGGTATCACTATTAACTCCAAGAGAAACCAACTTCAGATGAGTTTCTAGCCCCTTTTCTCTGTGACATTTTTTAGGGCTGTGTGCATACTCTTATGTGTTGGTTAATACACTTACCTTAAGTGGTAAGTGTATGTTACATGAATGTTTACGAATTGAATGATATTAATATAGTAAGAGTATGTTTGTTATATATATATATAATTGAAAGATATGTAGAGTATGCATAAATGTATCGTAACGTATGTGTGGTAACAAATGTATGGTCACTTGACGAGATATGTTTGGTTGTAAGGATGTTCGTGAAAGAGGGACCAGACCCTAATAATATCTGAGACAGAAGGGACCAAACCCTAATAATATCTAAGATAGAAGGACCAGACCCTAATAATATCTGAGATGGTAGAGATAGAATAGCTTATGATATACCATAGGAAATTATGAAAGAAAGTATGTATGTATGTATGTATGTATGTATGAAAAAAGATTAGTAAGTAAAGTATGTAATACGTATCTTGGGATACATATAAGTAAGAATATGAATGTAATGTATGTTAACTGATTAATTAGAACTCACTCAGCGTAGCTTACTTTTAGTATACACGCAAGTGAATAGAATGAGACAAGTAGCTTTAGGAGAGACACGTGGCATTAATGAGAAGACCGGCATCCGAAGAAAGAAGACTTACGTGTCGTTTTATGTTTATCGTTAAGACTTTTGTTCTTTTGTTTAAGAAAAGTACTTGTTTGATGACCCGTTTAAGGGCCATCTAGGTTTGATGAGACCCATGACCTGCGAAATATTGTTTGATGATTAGGGGGTTATTTCATAAGTAAATAAGATGCTATAACTCATTTACGTGCGGGTTTTGTAAGATCCATGACGTGTGAAATATTATTTGATTATTAAATGGCTATTTTACAAATAAATTAGACGCTATAACCTGTTTAAGAGTTATCTGTGTTTGGTGTGACTCATGACCTGCGAAATATTGTTTGATGATTAAGGTTATTTCACAAATAAATGAGAAGTTATAACCCATCTTATCTTACTACTCTAATAAAAGGCTACTTTATTTTGCCACTTGTCAAGCTCTGATCACTCCTCACTATTTATAACTCATATTCAATAAAATGGTATTTATTTCGGGTCAACCCACCCGGATAATGATTTTTGGATCCATATATTATTCAATCCGTTTCTTTTCATTCAACACACACCCCTCCCAAATAGCAAACCCTAAATTCCTAACGCTACTATTAGTTCACCACCATTCATCCCCACCGCTGCTATCGTTCATTTCCACCGCTGCTATTGATTCAAACATCTGCTATCGATTCAGACCTACAAGACCGTTCATTCCCACTGTCGTCTCCTGTTTTTCATTGTTCCTTATTATTAGGAAATTTTACAATTCCCTGCTTAATATCCGTCAATTTGCATGTTTTATTAGTTTTAAATTATTTTGATTGTTGAGTAGTTTTAAGTCAGATTTAGATGGCTGAAGAGTTCTAGGTAGTAAAAATTAATATAGATGCACGACGGAAAACACTCATATTCCAGATGTTTATGACTCGTGCAAGTAAGTAAACATCCCACCTTCATATTTTTTATTTTTTTGTGCTGGATATAACTTCTTTTTACAACCTTCAACAGATATAATCTTTTGCATAATGCGGATCTTATTAGTTTGAAATTGTGTTGATGGTTGAATAGGTTTAGGTCAAATTTAGATTGTTGTGTAATTTCATAAATCCGTGTGATACAGGGTTATACACCGGATTTCTTTTTTTTTGGGCATTTTAGGATTTTTGATCAATTCCAGATCAAAATTGGGTTTAGATTAAAATTTTCAATTGCGTGACTAGTCTTGGTTTCGTGTTGAGAATTGATTACGGGTCAAAAATTGAGCACGAAGGATATAATCAGAAATTTGCAACCAATCTTATCATTTTATTTTTTCCTATGCAGCCAATTACATATTGCATTTCAAGACTTATAGCACAGTTCGTCAAAAAATGTAACTGCCCTATCCATGCAGAAATGAAATCTCGCCAACAAACATCAGTGTAACTAAGTGCATTGCTATTAAATCACTTGCCCAAAGGTATGCAATTATCTTTCAGATATTATAGTTAAGTGAGAGGTTGATGCTTATGTGTATGATAAATCATTTCAAGTTGTCTAGTTTAGTTAAAATGTAAATAAGTGTTAAGTGTCCATAGAAATTGACAAAATTTAATACTTATTTGCTGCAATTTAGGATCACATGTTTTACTATGTGACTTATAATTGGCTGACGTGTCATCAGGAACAATTGGGGTTATATTTTTTTTTTTTTTGGAAAATATCATAGTTTTATATAGGTTAATGTTTGTATATATTAACAACATCACTTAACTTTGCTTAGGTTTAGTTAACTTTGTTTAGGTTTAGTGGAATTATAAATTATATAAAGGAATTTGTTACTATTAAAAATTTGAAGTTGTTTATCAATCAGTCAACTATTTTAAATTAACATATTTAATAAAATATTACTTTATTAAAATTATTCCAGATAACTATGAAAAGCTAAAATCAAGGGTTATTAATTGTTTAAATACTTTTACACTAAATCAATTTAATTTAAAACTGTAACAGTTTTATTAAAGTAGTCAACGAAATGATGAAAATCATATGTTATTTTCATATTTGATATTAGAAATATATAGCTGCAACTTTAGAAGCTAAGTTTATTATCTAAAATGTCATCTCCATTTGCAATATCAACTTTCTTTTTTATGAGGTCAAGAATTAATTTTTTTTTGTGTATGATAAATGTAAATGAAGATTAAATTTAATTTAACGTTTAGAAGATGACTAACCTTTTGACTCTTACATAATGTTATTAATATACATAGTTATGTTTATATCTAATTTTTTTATAGTTATTATGGTAATTAAGAAATACTAAAATGGATGATTTAAAAATTTTTAAATATTTCAATCTTTCCTAAATATATATTATTTACATGAATCCGTTACTATTGAAAATTTACTTGATTTATCAATAAGTCAAATTTAATTAATATATTTAATAAAATATTACTTTACTAAAATTATTCAAGATAACTATGGAAAGCTAAAATCAAGGGTTATTAGTTGTTTGAATAGTTTTATTAAAGTAGTCAGCGAAATGGTGAAAATCATATGTTATTTTCATATTTGATATTAGAAATATGTAGTTGCAACTCTGGAAGCTAAGTTTATTTTCTAAAATGTCATCTCCATTTGCAATATTGGCTTCCTTTATTATGAGGTCAAGGGTTACCCTTTTGACTCCTATATAATGTTACTATTATACATTATTATGTTTATATCTAATTTTTTTATATTTTTTATGGTAATTAAGAAATACTAAAACGAATGATTTACAACTTTTTAAATATTTCAATCTTTCCTAAATTTATACTATTTACACAAATCTGTTACTATTGAAAAATTATTTGATTTATCAATCAGTCAGCTATTTTAAATTAGCTTATTTTATAAAATATTACTTTACTAAATTTATTCAAGATAACTATGGAAAGATAAAATCAAGAATTATTAGCTATTTAAATACTTATACACTAAATCAATTTAATTTAAAATTGTAACAACTTAATTAGAGTAGTCAACAAAATGGTGAAAATCATATGTTATTTTCATATTTGATATTAGAAATATATAGCTGCAAATCTAGAAGCTAAGTTTATTATCTAAAATGTCATCTCCATTTTTAATATCGGCTTCCTTCTTTTATGAGGTTAAGGATTAAAAATTTTTTGTGTAGGATAAATGTAAATTAAGATCAAATTTAATCTAACTTTTAGAAGAGGGCTAGCTTTTGACTCATATATAATGCTACTAATTTACATAGTTATGTTTATATCTAATTTTTTAAATATTTTTTATGATAATTAGGAAATTCTAAAATGAATGATTTACAACTTTTTAAATATTTCAATTTTTCCTAAATATATACTGTTTACACAAATCTATTATTATTGAAAATTTATTTGATTTATCAATCAATCAACTATTTTAAATTAACATATTTAACAAATTATTACTTTACTAAAATTATTCAAGATAACTATGGGAAGCTACAATCAATGATTATTAGCTGTTTAAATACTTATACACTAAATCAATTTAATTTAAAACTGCAACAACTTTATTAGAGTAGTCAACGAAATGGTGAAAATCATTTGTTATTTTCATATTTGATATTAAAAATATATAGTTGCAACTCCAGAAGATAAATCAAAAGAAAATGTTTGTTTACAAAAAGAAGAATAGCTAATAAATCAAAAGAATAGCTGCAACTCTACGTGTAAAAAATATTTACAACTCTAATGATGGTGTTGCAACGATAGATATACCTGACGATCTATTTATAAAAGATTATGTTGCTCCTATATCAAAACTTTATGACTTTGTATATCCTGATATTCTACAAAATTACGAGAACCAACATTACTTTCAGGATAGAGCCATACTTGCACAAACAAACGAAGTTGTTGATGAGATTAATGATAGTTTGCTCAAGTTTTTTCCAAGTGATGAAGTCAAGTACTTAAGTTCAGATACCATATGTAGTTCAGAATATATCAATGACATGGTTGATACATCTTTATACTCACCTAAACTGCTTAATGGTCTAAGAATATCTGAACTACCAAACCACAAGCTTGTGCTAAAAGTTGGTGTTCCTGTTATGCTTCTTAGAAATTTTAACCCGAAAGAAGGCTTATGTAGCGGTACTCGACTACAAATTATATCTTTAGGTACTCGTGTAGTTGAAGCAAAAATTATTTATGGAACTAACATTGGACATAGAGTTTTGATCCATGGATCACCACTGACTCCAACAGACAACAAAATAGCATATAAGTTTCAAAGACGAAAGTTTCCCTTTGCAGTATGTTTTGCGACAGCCATAAACAAAAGCCAAGGTTAATCATTATCTACGGTTGGTTTGTACTTGAAAGAACCCATGTTCTCACATGGGTAGCTATACGTCACCTTGTTAAGAGTTACAAGCAAGTGTGGGTAAAGATTCTGATTCTTGATAAACAAGGTAATCTGATCAATAAAACCCCAAATGTAGTGTTCAAGGGAATTTTTTCGTATTTGTAAAATACTAGTGTAATGTTTGCTTTCTAATTCCTGTAATTTTAATGTAAGTTGTAATTGTATTAACGATATATGATAATTGTGTAATTGGTTATATTTTGCTTAATGTTTAAATATTATAATTTTCATTAATTCCCTGTGTAATACACGAGTCTCAAACTAGTTATAACATAAATGGTAAATGGTTTCAAACAAGGTTAAATCAATATGGTGTGTGTGCGGCTGGGCAGGGGGGGGGGAGGGGAGCGTTAGTAGGCAATTATATAGATAGACAGATAGATATATGTATTGTTTTGTAATTTCTTAATGTATAAATCCATTATCTCCGGAGCATCTGGTCGAAGCTAAAAATACAACACATGCTTAACATTCCCATCTTCAATTCGCCGGTGGCAACGTACACCGCCATGAACACACTATCTCTCTCTCCGCTTTGATGTCGTGAGTTGTTTTTCTCTGTTGTCTGTGTGCTATGAATTTTGTGTGCTATGAATTTTAAATAATTGTATCTTTATTGGTTTTCAAATCATAACCATTTAAGCTTATTTAAAATTTAAGTAGAAAAAAAAATGTTGGGCCTTAACTAAAAACATTTTTTTTTTGTCGTCGTTGTCTTTGACCCAAAAAAATTTTAACAAGTCTTGTAGACGGCCTCGGCCACTCGGAACCCCCCGGATAAACGAGGCCGAAATAAAAGGGAGAGGGAACCCCGACAATAATAATTCATTCAAAGGGCTGCTTTCTTCCCTTCCACGAACACGCACTCTCTCTCTCCGCTTTGACGCCGTTAGTTCTTTCTCTGTGTGTGTTATGAGTATCGGATTTCAAATCTACAATTGCATATCTAATTTGAAGGATAATTAATAATCTGTGCTTCCTCATAACTTATCTTATAATTCTAATGCAGATCTCCTCTGTCTGTTGATCCAAATTTGTTAGGGTTTTTAGATGCCCATTAATTTAGGGAGGAGCCTATGCCTTGAAAAGATATTAAGCATGCTTCATTGCTAATGGTTCTACCCATCAGCTCGTTTATTATTTATTAATTTAACTATATATGCTTTTAATTGGCTTTATAATATATTTTGAGAAAAACCTTATATGAGCCTAAGCTCGACTCGAGCTCGTGTGGTACCTTAAACGAGCCAAAGCTTGGCTAGAGCTTGATTGTGCAGTGTGAAATTAATATATAAAAGCCCAAAAGAGGTCGAACTAAAACATACACAAGGCTTGATGAGCCTAAACGAGCTTCCCATACAAAGCTCGAGCTTAGGTTTGGGCTCGATAACTAAACGAGCTTTATTTGAGGCTCGGGCTCTCAAAAAGGCTTGCATCGTTTTGAGTTTTTTTTATCAATCCGAGCTTGAGTAGCTCAGGAGCAGCTAGGCCCATTTGCATCCCTTGTGGGTGTAGGTATTCACGTGATTAGTTTTATACCAATTATGCGCCTTATGCCAGAATTTGCATGGGTAAGAAAACAACTAAATATTATCATTCAGGCATACAAAATATTAACAAACAGTGGAGCATATATAAATAGGACGAAAAAAAATAACATAATACAAGATCATCAAGATGATGTATACACAACCGAAGAACTTCCTTGTGATTGGAGCTTCATGGGCTGCATAAAGAAGAAAGAGCATCAGAACACTTCATCTACCTTTGAATAGTAAAATCAGAGATTGGCAAAACGGATAGGTGATGCGGGTAACGGGTCAAAATGGATTAATTTTTACACTCTGGAACACTTTGTCTAAAGGTACTGCTTATGTCTAACAAAAGTACTGTTTATTTTGGGATACAAAGATTATATTATTAGTGTCAAGTGCCGAATACAAAGATTATATTATTAACAAATATTGTAACTTTTTAAATAAGCATGGCTTTTTATAGTTTGGGATTTTGATTATTTAGGTGGTCATGTGCATGAAATAAGCAGATTTCAAGAACTCACAGGAAGCCTAATTAAGTGGATTGCTTGATTGTGAGAGATGTGTACTTGGATTTTCTTTTCTTGATTCCGGCCACAAACTCATCAGACATGCCTGTTAATATTAATTCCTCCAGACACTTCTGTTTCTGCAGTATCCTACACGGGATGCTGCTCAGCTTATGACAGTTTCTAATCTCTACTTCTTTAAGCATCTCCATTGCTTCTTCCTCCACATCCCACTCTTCCAAATTCTCCAGTTTCCACAACTTCAACACTCCCAGTTTCTTAAACCCGCCTCGATGACAAACCATTCTCGACCCCTTGAACGACCCCCCCAGCAACCTCAACACGATGAGACAAGGAAGCTGTTCTAATGTCTCCATAGGATCCTTTTCTAACTTAGAAAGGGACAATGTAAGAACCTTAACAGTTGGTGGAAATTCATTGAGCGCAGGTAGTTTTTGTAACCAGCCGTAAAGATTAAGATGAGAGAGTTTGCTTAAGCTTGTTAGCGGCTTCAAAACTAGATCCGAAGGCTGACCCATGCCATTGACTGAGGTCAACCTCAAAGACTGAAGTTTGACCAGCTTCACAATCCAATCAAGCAACACACTTTGACTTTTGTCTAAACTAAACTTAACACCCAGCTCTCGTAGCTCTTCCAACTTCCCCAAACCTTGAGTAACGGATATCTTTTCATCTAAAACCAGTCCCCATAGGGTTACTAGACTTGAAGAGCTTTTAGGCGGCATAGATAGCCGGATATTGTTGAGATTGAGATGACGAAGGCGTTTAAGCTTCCAAACGGAGTCGGGTAGACTATCAACACGAGTGTGCTTTACATCTAAGGTTTCTAGATACGATAGATCTCCCACAGATTCTGGGAGACTCTCCAAGAAAGTCCACCTCAGTCCTAGGTATCTCAAAAGGCGCAAGTGACCGAGTTTATCGGGCAGGCTTGTTTTGCACACTCCTTCAAGATCAAGCACCCTCAACAATGCAAAATCACTTCTAATAATTCTACCCAAAACCATCCCCACTTGCTTTTCTGACATGTCTTTTGGTTGGAAGTTAAATGACAAGTATGACCTCAAAAGAGACGGTTTAACCGGGACCTGATCCTGAACCTGTGTCTGCTGACGGGCAACCGCTCTTGTGGTGCTTATGTGTTGAACTATGCGTCTTACACCAAATGGACCCGCTACATCCTCCAAATTCTCTGATTTCCGTTGGATGTTGAACAGACTGATATCTTCTGCTTTTGGTAACAAAAAGCCGTGAAAAACCGAAACTAAACGGCACCGTCTTGGGCTGTTGTCGGATCTTAATTTGGTTATTTGAATTATATTACGACCAACCAGTTTTTCAAAACATTTTTGTGCCAAATCCTCGGGAAACCTGTCTTTGTGTTTTCTCTTCACAAATCCCTCGGCTAGCCATAGCCGGAGCAACCGCCTTACTGGGATGTCATAATCTTTGGGGAAAATAGACAGGTATAACAGGCAAAGCTTCAAGTGGATTTTCAGGTCGTTGTAACATATTCTCAGAACGTCATCGGGGCATTGAGCATCGCCAATCACAGCTGGCCATCTTCTTATTCTGTTATTAGAGAGCAGGCCTGCCATTAGGACGATGTTTTGAGGCGAACCGTTGCATATGGTTAAGATCTTATGTTTGAACCTTGTGATTCGATCAACTTTATTTTCCTTTCCCGCCTTGCTCAGAAAAATTTTCCAGCTTTCCTCATTATTTAAGTTGTTCATAAGATGTGGATTAAACTCCATCTTCTCTGGAATTGAACGGGACGTGAAGATTACTTTACTTCCATTTTTCTCATCTGGGAATGCGTCGTTTAGATCTTGAAGAACACTATAACTCCCAACACCGTCAACTACAATCAGGTACCTCTTACCCTTCATCTTATCCATACTTTTTAAAACGTTGGATTTGATCCGGTCTGCTGTATACTCCTCTGTCACCGAAATCCATGACTGGAATTCAAAGTGGTCCTTCGTCTTTCTATTCTTGTAAACCGCACGAGCAAGCGTGGTCTTCCCAGAACCTTCTTCACTGACAATCGGGATGAACATTTTGGTTTGATGAGTTAGCCGTCTCACCAGGCTTTTGATATCATCATTCAGCCCAAACACGCCTGCTTCTTCTTCTTGGTAAGAGAAGCAAGACAACTGATGTTTTGGGTACTGAATGTTGAAACCGACTATGTTCATCTCGTCTTCCTTGTAAGAATAGCTGAAGGTTAATTTCTTCCGTGGTTGCATATGCTCCTGCTGGTGTGGGATTGTGCTCAATGACCGTGCCAAAGCCCGTTTAGGACTCGGGGTATCCGGGATTTCTGCAATTGGCCAAACTGCAGATGAACTCCTTTGTGGCAGCTCATTGAAGTTATATTCATCATCGTGTTCATCTTCATCATCGTGTTCGTCATCTTGTTCATCTTCATTATGATCGCTAAGAGATTTCAGTGATAAAGTGTTGTGGCTACTGGGAGTAGTAGGATTAGCATCTTGAGGGGAAGTTGAAATGATGGTTTGAATTTTCTTTATTTTGCGTTTGAGCCTTCGGCATGAGTTGAGATTGTTGAAGAAGAAGGCTTGTTTCATCAAGAATCCAAATCTCTTTCTCTGTCCAGCAACTTGGAAGGTGAACTTTTCGATTTCATCTTCAATCTTAAAGAGTTAAAACAAAGAACAAAATGGTATTAGCCACTAAGTTTTTTCGTGTATGTGAATAACTGAAGACAAGATATTGAAATTACAAATGAAAAGGATAAATAACAACAACAATAACAATAATAATAATAATTATAATAATAATAATAATAAAACTAACTAATGACAACGATAAAACGTCAATGATTGTTCTATAATTCATGGCAGTTGTAGAATAATAACTGAGCAATAAACTTAAGATAAATGATAAATGAAATACTAACAAACCTGATAAAGAACACGAAGATGGCTCTCCCTTTGATCTGAGAAGCTATTCAGTTTCGTGAGAGAGTTCCGGACACCCTTCAGTTGAAGAATAATCACCTTGTTATCTGCTACTGATTCTTCATCCAACGTGTCCGCCAACTTCTGTGTCACAACCGCCACTACTGGTTTTACCTCCATTCACACAGAAAAGTTCAATGGAAGAAGATCAAGTTTTTCAACAATTTTATCTTTTTTTTTCCCCTCACCTGGATTGTGATTTACTTCACATTCTAAATGACTTATTGGGCATTTATGGTTGCAATTCTGATGGGTTTGATGTACTTTCCACGTAGTTGCATGGAAGGTGAGAATGTAGTTGAAGTTGGTAATTTTAATTTGAATTCGTTGGTAGTTGCCTTGAACTTTTGTTATATTTGTGTGGATTGACTTTGTTAAGATTTGTGGAAAATTTCATGAACAACCCAAAGCATTAGTTATGAATTTACTATAACAACTACCATTTGATTTCAAAATTACTTGGAATCTTCCTGAAGTCTACCATTGATTTACATAAACACGGTGATGTTTTTTCGTGGGTATAGTTTATAACAAACTATTAAATTATTTGTAGTGATTTGTTAAAGTATCATGTCATTGTCACATAGATGTAAGCTTTTAACTAAACCACTAATTCATAAGGACATTCACTGTAACTAAAAAATTAAATTGAAGAAAAAAGGAAAAGAATAAAAAAAAAAAAGTTAGTATGTGTGCATGCTACGGGTGAATAAAATACTATAGTTCCTACCCCAAGTGATAAATGATGAATTAAACGTATCTATGTTATATCTTCTCTGTTATAAAGGACCAGAATTACATTGTTTACGTAACATGATATGAAAAGAATGGGAAAAATCAATTGCAGTTGTCAACTGTCCCTATCAGAAATAGGATTGACTCCGGATTCGAGTCATAGCACATGGTTTCATAAAACCATACGATTTTCCTGATCTAAATCAAGCAGGTTTTACATGAACAAGATTTTGCTTAGCGTGTTCTATTCAATATGAGTAGGAGAAGAACCCGACGTGGTATTATTAAAATAATAGAGGAAGCAGAACCAAGTCAAGATGATACGGATCAACCCCTTTTTTGCTCCAAAGATCTTGCCATTTCGGAAGGAACTGGGGTTCCAATTCTATTTCTTTGATACATCTATTTATTCCGATGAATATGAAATAATTGTTTTGTTTTACTATTATAGAATGCATTAAGCACATCAACATAAATACGACAGTAAGAAGTGAAAAATGGAAGGTTGCGCAACTGGGAGGTAGGGTGCTTGAGACTTCATATATAAAATAAAATTTAAGCGCTTGATGGCAATCAAATGTATTTGGGGGGAACATTATGCAAAAAAGTAAAGTCTTGTGGTCTAAACAAAGACACATTAACCTGCCAATCCACCAACTCATTACGATTGACACCTCGCCAACTCGAAATCCATCAACCTGTCAGTCCACCAACCCGACACAATTGACACCCTTAGGTCTCGATGATTTAATAAGTTATTACATCCACTGTGCCTTACCCGTAACTCTAGCAGGGGAATTAAAACCAACTTTTACTATCTCTACTGCACGGTCTGTAAAATTTCTATTATTTGTATAGTATTAAGAACATTTGTTTATTTATATGGTGTTTTTGTTACACAAACTAGTAAAAAAGGCCAAAATGCACTATATACAAATAGTCAACAAAGTCAAACTTAAACAAGGGTTTAATGTTCATAATTAACAAACAATTTAATTGTATTCAAATGACAAAGTCAATCCTTTATAAAAAATACGAATTAAGATTGTAACAGATATTCTATAATTTGCTCTGTTTATATGATGTTCTTGTTGAGGAATATTAGTCAACAAAGTCAAAATACACTTTATTCTTTAATCTTGCGAATGACAACTGATTTAAGAGATCACTTCTTTTAAGCAGCAAAATTAGTAGTTTTGGTGTACCTTTTGAAAGTATAAAATGAAATGCAAACTTGTGAATAGTTAAGCTAAAGATATATTAATTAAGAATCACCACCACAACTAGTCCATCACCACCGCCACAATCACTACCACAAAACAATAAAAATGAAAAATATGTTTTACAACCATCCAAAACAACAAAAAAATATAATAACTCTACCTAATCATTGAAAGATCTAATCCTCATCCATTGCTTCTGATTTATAGCCAGTAAGATCAATTTTTCTAGCACCATCATCTTTTATCATCTTCAGTAGGGACATCATCACCACCACCGCCATCATCATCATCAAGATCAACATCATCATTATCATCTTCATCGGCAGGAACATCATCAGCTTAGTGAGAGACTTCTGGGCATCCTTAAGTTGATGTAACCTTGTTATCCGCTCTTGATTCTTCATCCAACGTGTTTGCCAGCTTCCGCGTCACAACTGCCACTACTGGTTTTACCTCCATTCACGCAGACAGATTCAATGGAAGAATATCCATCTTTTCAACAATTTTGTCTTTTTTTCCTCTACAATTTTGTCTTCTTTTCCTCTCCTAGAATGTAATTTACTTCACATTCTAATAACTGATTGAGTATTTATGGTTGCAATTCTGATGGGTTTAATGTTTTGTTGAATCATGATGTTCTTTCCACGTAGTTGGAAAGAAGGTGAAAATGGAGTAGCCACGACTTTTTGTTATATCTTTTGTGGATTGACTTTATTAATATTTGTGGAAGTATTCATGGACAAACCAAAGCATTACTTAGACACAACGTAATAGGGGCGCCATCCACCTCGAAAGCGTCTCATAGCGTCGAGAACACTACCTCCCGGGGCGCTATGAGGGGGGGCACTTCACACACAACGCCGATCACACATTGATTTTCTCCTTGATTTCCACATTTAAAAAAAAACAATTTTATTAATCTTTATGATCATATATATATATATATATATATATATATAGGATTAAATTAAAATAAAAACTCATTTGAGTTGTGAAAACTTTAGAAACTCATTCTTAACCATATGTTTTTAATTAAAATTTGAATCTTGTGGTTCAAAATTAAAGTGAATAAAAATGTAAATATAAATACACTACTAAAAAATTGGCATAAAGCAACCTTTTTGTTAGATAACGCAACTGTTTTTTCAAATGCAACGTTTTAAAAGGGTTGCATTTGAAAAAAACAATTGCGTTATCTGATAAAAGGGTTGCATTAGGTCTAATGCAACTTCACCTAATGCAGCTTTTTTTATAAAATAAAGGTTGCATTTGAAACAAACAAGCCGAGCGGTTTTAAAAAGGTTGCATTTGAAAGAAACAAACCGAGCGGTTTCTGGCTCGTTTGTCTAAAGAGAGCTCAAGCATGACTCGTGAGCAATTTTTCTAGCTCGAGCTTAACTCGTTTATTATTTACTTTGTTTCATTTTTTTTAAAGTTTAATAAATATATAGTTGTTTCTTACATGTAGGTTGGAGACTCCCATGTGTCAAACTCTTTGCTTTATGTTGATAACTCAGATCCTTCTTCAGGTTTTGTGTATGTTTGATTACTTAATTCATTGATTTTGTTTATCTGAATTATTAATTTTATCATTTGTATTAATATCATGAATATTTTTTTTTGCTAGGTTAGAAAAACATTTGGGAGCGAGCATGCCAGCAAGAGCCAAGCGGATGGGTAGGCTAAGTGATTTTGAAGATTATAGTCCTGGTGGATTCAACAATTTTTCACTTTTAAGAAGTTGTGAAACATACGAAGTAGTTCCGTACTATGGGATTTTGAGAAATATCTGGTAATTGTAGTTTGATATATGGTTGTATTTTGCCCGTGAGGGTATTTTTAGAACTTTAAAACCATTAAGGCGTTGCATATTTTCGTCGCCCGCCGTATCGCGCGGGTTTCTACTAGTATGTGTGTGTGTGTGTGTATGTATGTATATATAAAGATAAGTAAAGTATGCATGGATGTATGATAGAGTATGTATGGTTGTATGGAACGAGAAGAAGGGCACCAGACCCTAATAACATCTGAGGTATGTAGGACGAAATGCTCTTTAAAACGTAGAGATAGTATATACGAACTAAGTAAGTTAAAGTATGAGAGTACGAATGTGTGACCGTATGGAAGCAATAATGTATGTAAGTATGTTTGAACGAAAGGTAAACAGGTTAAGTATGTTATATGTATCCACGAATGCATATATGTAAGAATGCGAATATAATGTATGTTACTTGTTAAACTAAAACTCACTCAGCATAGCTGAATTTTAGTATGCACGCAGATGAGTAGGATGAGACGCGTAGCTTTTTGGAAGAACACATGGCATTCAAGGGAAGATTGGCAACAAGAAGAAGAAAGAATCAAGATATGTTTTATGTTTATTGTTGAGGTTATTGTTATGTTGTTTTAAGACAAGCACTTATTGGTTTGTAAGAAATGGTTGATTTTTATATTTTCGCAAAATTTTTAATTAACTCTGATATTTAGAACTGTGTAATGAGTAAATCCAACATCAAAGTATGGGCCAGTGACGGAGCCAGGAATTTCTTCTTACGGGTTCGGGATTTTTGGGTACTCGATTCTTTTCCGGCGTCAAGTTTTCGGGCCTAAATGGGTCAGGTCGGATTGGTCATTCGGTCAAACAAATAAAACACAATATCACCATCATAACAAAAGTACATCGTCAATATTCAAATCTATTTTTTGAGGAGTGGCATTTGAAGACGAAGAACCAAAATTGGTCGGCGCTCTTTTAAAAAAACTATGAATATCCCCTAAATGCACAAATTCAATATATACTAGTAAGCAACATTCAACACATAATTCTACTTAAACATAATTGTAAACGATAAATATAAATGTAATTGTAATTATAAAACTAACCTTGTTTTTTCTTACTCATACTTGATTTGACTATTCGAAAACCAAAGAAAGAGTCGTTGTGAGGTACCGATTGAATGATCGATTGAAACCTTAAACACTTGAAACAATCAAAGCGAGAGTCAATTGACCGTTGTTGATCCACTTAAAAATTCTTTTAATTAAACTGTGAACAAAGAAATTGTTGGGCTATATTTTGTGGTTTATGCTTGTATTTTTTGGACTTAGGTTAGGTGTATTATGTAAACCGAGAATCTTATGGTTCTCGGTGGGCTTTGGGCTTTTGTTGGGCTGGTATGTTGGCTACCCTATTTATAGATATCTTGTATAGGGTTTAGGTTGTTGACGTGTGTGATTTTGGCCGTCTAGTATCATAGATACATTAGACGAGTATTGTAAACATTGTGCTTAAGCACCCGACGTTAATCATAACGTGTGTTTTGAAGCAATCTTTTGAGTTCTTTATACTTATTCTTGTATCATCTTGTGTTGGATTTCCGCACCAACATTAAGATCAGTTGATATCATATTGAAAGATCCTTCACGGGACTTACAATTGGTATCAGAGCCTTAGACCTATTCAGGCTCGTTATTGTGATATCAACGGATTCAAGAGTTATTCATTTGGTATTGTTTGGTGATTCTCCGGCGAGTTTACCAATCGGAGAAGAAAAGAGATTTATTTTGGATAGAGATTTGGCTAATCTGGAAACAAATTTGAATCCCGTAATTCACGGAATTCAGTTGGTTGCTAATCTTATTCCATAATTCAGTTCTCGGGTGATTTTGGCAGTTCTCGGCTTCTAAACAAGGGCTTTCGGCGTAACATTGTGTCTTCGGTCAAGAAATAGTATTCTCGGTGATTATCGGTCAAATCTTGCAGTTTTCGGTCAACATTTGTAGTATTCGGTTGAAGCTTGTTTTCGGTCAGAAACCGAACCGAGAACCTAGTTGAACCTGATTAATAAAGTTTTTATAAAATGGAACAGTTAACCAACAATAATGTGTCATCAAATGCTTCACTCCATCAAGAACTAGATTCCATAATGGGGACGACCACTCGTGTGCCTCGTCTACTGTCACATGAGGGATTCAGTGAGTGGAAATTTCGATTCGAGAAGTATGTTAAGATGAAAGATGCTAAGATTTGGAGAAGCATAGTTAGGGGACCCCAAATCATCACGTATCAACGTGAGAATTCAACTGAAGTTGTTGTGAAGCCTGTTTCAATGTATGATGATGATGATCTTGCTAAAGTTGAAGAGAATGAAAAGGCCCTATCAACCATAACTATGGCTCTCTCACCTGAGATTGCTTCAAGTTTTAGAGAACTTCAATCTGCTAAGGAGTTGTGGGAAGCGTTAATTGAAGTGTATGAAGGAAATGAAGACATGAAGAGAAGTCGCCAAGATTTGCTGCGACAGAAATTCAATATGTTCAATCATGTGTTGGGAGAATCGCTGGAAACACAACTTCTAAGATTCATTGCTCTTGTGACTGAGATGAGATCCGCAAGCATCTATCTGGCAACATCCGATATAAACAACTAGCTGGTGAACTCATTGCCCAAAAGCTGGGATATGAATGTTGTGGTTATCAAGAAGACAAAAGATCTCAACAGGATATCTATCTCTGAGATGATGGCCACCATTAAGGCATGTGACATGGATGACAAGCAACGTGCAATAAACCATGCAAACTCCTACAGTGATGCTGGTTACAACGTCGCTTCCAACAATGCCCTCATCTCACAAGACAGCTTGTCTATGTTTAAAGCCACTCAGCAACTTCCACCTCAAGGAAACTTCCAAATGTTCAAGTCCACTTAGAGCCAACCGTCCTCCATCCCATCTCAACCAGCTCCAGTTTTCTTCACTAAACCTGCTCAAAGTGGTCAACCTAAATCATCTGGTGCTACTCCTAATCAGAATTCCAGTCAGATTCCCTCTATCCCAAAGGAAACTCAAGAGAACATAGCTTTAATGGCGGGATTCATGAACTGCTACAATGCATTCCTGGCTGGAGATTTGGTTCAACCTGTAGTTGCTGCTGAGCTTGATCAAATCCATCCAGATGATGTTGAAGAAATGGATATCTCTTGGCAAATCGCCATGGCAGTGTTTCGGGCCAAGAAGTTCACTAAGAGAACGGGAAGGAACAATTGGAATATGCCAAACAACCAGAAAGTGGGTTTTAACAAGGATACTCTGAGATGCTACAACCATCACGAGCCGGGTCATTTTGCTCGTGAATGTACCAACCCAGCAAAGGAAGGAAACAACGAAAGGGCGCTGGTTCCAGTAGGAAATGTTAGAGGAGAATTTGGGGGGAGCTCGGGAAATGGTGAAAGAGGTTTGGTTGCTCAACAATTTTCTTGGGATGATCAGATGGCTGCTCTCAACATTAGCAATCAGACTGCCAATTATGCTCATGTTGAGAATGTTGAGGAAGAACATGCTGCTGAGGAGCAGATCAGGGAACTTCAATTTGCGTTCACGGCCTTCACTTCTTCCAGCTCATCTGAGGTAAATTTTCAACCATGCTCTCAAGATTGTGTTTATAAAATTAATTTATACAAACTCCACAATGATAACTTGCTTAGAGATATGGAGAGAGTGAAATCTGAAAACTTTAAACTTAAGAAAAATGAAAAAGCCTTTTTATGAAATTGAAGCAAATCAAAAGGATTTTTCTAAGCTTAAATCTGAATTCAGCATAAAGTGTTGTCACCATCTAGATACCAAGCAGGAGATTGCTGAATTAACCGCTAAACTGGAAGCCTCCAAAATTGAAAATTTGAATTTAACTGCTAAATTTGAAAGAGCTGAGCTTGATTTTAAAAAATTCAAGGGTTCCAGTAAAATAGTTAGCTCATTGATTGATAATCAGCTATGGTGGAAAGAAAACGAAGGTAGGGGTATAGGTTATAGTCAGGGTATAGGGGTATAGGGTATAGGTTATAGTCAGGTACCCCCACCTTACAATAACAACTATGTTCAACTTCCTGTCACCAAAGAATAGGAAGAAAAGGTACAGGGCATGAAGTACGGTAAACAAGATAAGAATGACAAGTCTGATCTTGTGAATACAGATGTATCCACTTCAGGAGTGAACGATTCTAACGTGTTTACTTCATGTGCAGAGAAAGTAGTTGTTGAGGATTGGACTGATGAGGATGACGACTCGTGTGTTTCGTTTAATAAAGACATTAACTCTGATGTTTCTTTAAAACTGCCTGTTTTGAATTATGTTATGTCGTCGGTTTGTGTGGGCTCTGGTGTTAAGAGCAAAGACAATTGTGTGGTTGATTCTGTTAAAACTGTGAAATCTGATGATGTGGGTTTTGATAAGAAAACTAAAAATAAAAGTTTAACTAAAAACTGCTCACCACCCAAGTTCATTAAAGAGGGATGATCAAATGAACTAAAGGGGGTCGAACCGAACAATGTGTCAAACGATAAATATCAAGCTAAACGTACTGACCCACACAATAGGTCAAGAGAAAAGGTTCACCATAATGATTTTTATGTAAAACGTCAAACTTGTTTTAACTGTGGGGTTCCTTGTCATATTGCTAGAAACTGTCCACATCGTCCATATTTGCCTTACTATGGATTTTACCAGAGGAATATGCCTCGTGATACCTATCGACGAAATTTTTGGTATCACAAGGCAAATCCTTCTAACAGTGATTGGAACAGGAACAAAACTGGTAGGTTTAGTCCTCATCAGACCAAGCCTAACATGTCTAGTAAAAGGAATAGAAACTATGTTTCTACTTCGTAATCGAACTCGATTTCTAAGCCTCGGCCTGTCGGGAGAACAAATTCATTTGTTCCCTCTACACGCAAACCAGAGATTGAACCATCCATTCGTACAAACAACATTAAATCTTTCAATGGTAAATATAAATCGATGCCTAAGTCTCCGGTAAAGAAGGTTTCTTCTTCCATTTTAGATAATCGAGAAGACATGTCATGGCAGCCCATAACCAGGGTAGACGAGTCAGGAGTACCCAGTGTCACTATGGACTGGGTGCCAAAATCTAATTAATCCCGCACTTTGTGCAGGAGCAGCTATGGAGGAATATCATCAGACCTTGGTATGTTGATAGTGGCTGTTCCAGGCACATGACAAGAGACATTTCCCAGCTACACGACATTCAAACTTTTAATGGTGGGTATGTGTCCTTTGCGGGTGGAGAAAAAGGGAAGATCACACAGAAGGGTACTGTAAGTAACGGTGTTTTGAAATTTGAGAATGTTAATTTTGTTCCAGAGCTGAAGCATAGTTTGTTGAGCGTGTCACAAATCTGTGATAAAGGGTTTTCAACTCATTTTACTAAAAGGGAGTGCTTGATTTTGAAACCGGGTATCATTATACCTGAAGACTGGATTCTTGTTCGATCACAAAGAAAAGATAATGCTTACGTGATCGACATGAACAAAAATGTTCCTGATGAAATAACCTGTTTATTCTCAAAAGTGTCTGAACATAATGCAATGCTTTGGCATCGTCGTCTAGGTCATGCTAATATAAAAAATCTGAATCGTCTTGCTAAAAATGATTTGGTACGTGGATTACCCGTTAAAGATTTTGTTACCATTGAAAATTGTGTGGCCTGTGCTCTGGGCAAGCATCATCGAAAATCTCACAAGCCAAAATTGATTAATACCATCTCATCAGTTTTTCAGCTATTGTATATGGATCTTTTTGGTCCAGTTCATGTCTTAAGTCTTTCTCGAAGCTCTTATTGTTTGGTTATCACTGATGATTACTCACGTTTTACTTGGGTATTTTTCTTGTCAAATAAGAGTGAAACTGCAGAGCTGATCAAGAGGTTCGTGGTGCTGATGGAAAATCAGCTGAAAGGAATTCGTTGTGACAATGGTACGGAGTTCAAGAATGCTTCATTGAATTATTTTTGTTCAGAAAAGGGGATGCTTCGTCAGTACAGCTCAGCTTGGACACCTCAACAGAATGGTGTGGCTGAAAAGAGAAATAGGACTCTTATCGAGGCAGCAAGGACCAATGCTGTGTGACTCGAAACTGCCTCTGTTCTTCTGGGCTGAAGCCATCAACACGGCATGCTATGTTCAGAATCGGGTGAAAATCAACAAATCAAAAATGAAAACTACGTATGAGATCTTTTATGGTCATAAGCCTACTGTTGCACACTTCAGAGCCTTTGGTTGTCCGTGTACTCTACTGAATCTTGAGTCTACTCCGAAGTTTGGTGCCAAAGCTGATGATTGTTACTTTGTTGGGTATGCTAGTCACACCGCCTACAGAGTCTACAATATGTCAACTAAACAGATTCTTGAATCCTATGATGTTCGTTGGTTGGAAGAAAACGAGACTGATGCACGTGTTGGTCCGGACTGGCTATTCGACTACAATGAACTCTTCAAGCCATTCAATGTAGTTCCGGTCATCAACATAGAAACTTCAGGTGGTGCCACTGCAGATACTGAGAGAGAAGGTTCACATACAGTATCTCACATATCTCCTCTGTTGGATGATAATGTCGCAGAACCACTTGATGACAAATCACCTGCGTCCGTCAGCCAATTGAAAGAAGTTGCAGAAACCGTGCATATTCCAAACTCTTCAGTAAATGATTCAGCAGTTGAGGGGGAGAGTCCTATTCGTCAAATCTTCGGGAGCACTTTGTTTCTCGATGTCATTCCGAATGAATACGTTGCCAGCACTTCGTACTCACATGGTACGGCAGCTTCTGGATGGAAGAATCCACTAACTAATGTCGGTGAAAATCTATCTAACTTATCTCCTGTTGGAGATGTTCCCGAACAGCCAATTCCGACAAGAACCTAACGAAATCATCCTATTGAGAATGTTATCGGCCATCTTGAAGCAGGTGTGTCCACCAGAAGTCAGACAGGACACATTAACAGTTGTTTGTTTTCTTGCTTCATCTCTCAGATTGAGCCGAAGTCGGTGGAAATAGCTCTTCAAGAACCAAGTTGAGTGGATGCCATGCACGAAGAGTTGAATCAGTTCGATAAACTAAAAGTGTGGAAGTTAGTTAAACTGCCAGAGGGAAAGAAAGCACTAGATACAAGATGGGTTTTCCGAAACAAGCAAGATGACATGGGAGTTATTGTTAGAAAGAAGGCACGGTTAGTTGTTCGTGGTTTTCGTCAGGTTGAAGGGTTAGATTACACCGAAGTCTATGCTCCTGTAGCTAGACTTGAGGCCATTCGGATTTTTCTGGCCTATGCGTCTTTCATGGGGTTCACGGTATATCAGATGGATGTTAAGACCGCGTTTTTGTATGGTGAAGTTAAGGAAGAGATTTACGTTGATCAGCCACCGGGGTTTGTAGACCCTAAGAATCCTAATCATGTCTACAAGTTGGTCTTCACCAAGCCCATCGGGCATGGTATGGTACGTTGACGGCACATCTTCTAGGACATGGTTATGAGAGGGGGACCATTGATCAAACTCTGTTCCTTAAAACAGTCGAGAAAGATTTGATTCTGGTGCAGATTTATGTGGATGACATTATTTTCGGTTCTACCAGTGATGCGCTGTGTTCAGAGTTTGAAGAGGTCATGAAGAAGAGGTTCGAGATGAGCTCGTTGGGGGAGATGACAACATTTCTAGGATTGCAGGTTCGTCAGAGCTCGACGGGAATTTTGCTGCATCAAGGAAAGTACGTTGAAGATATGATTGTAAAATTTGAATTTCAAGATTCCAAGAGTGCTGCCACTCCAATGGCATAAAGGCCTCTTCTGACGTCTGATCCTGAAGGGAGTCCTGTAGATCAAACGTACTATCGATCGATGATCGGGTCTCTGATGTATCTCACCGCCAGTCATCCAGACATCATGTTTGCGGTCTGTCAATGTGCTTGCTTCCAGGCTAATCCCAAACTCTCTCATTTAATTGCTGTTAAACGTATATTTAGATATCTGAAGGGACAACCGAAGTTAGGTCTTTGGTATCCCAAAAAACTCAGAATTTGATCTTTATGCTTTTACTGATAGCAATTATGCTGGAGATGACATTGACAGGAAATCCACATCTGCCGGCTGCCAGTTTCTAGGAGATCGTTTCATTTCATGGCAGTGGAAGAAACAACAAACGGTGTCCACTTCGACTGCCGAGGCGGAGTATGTTGCTGCGTCAGCTTGCTGTTCACAGGTTATCTGGACGCAACATCAATTGCTGGATTACGGTTTGGAATTTCTTAACACTCCCATATTTTGTGATAATGATGCTGCTATTGCAATTGTTAAAAATCCCGTTCAGCATTCCAAAACCAAGCACATTGACATCAAGGTCGTTTTTATTCGTGACTGTTACGACCGGAAACTGATTCAACTTGAACAGGTCCACACTAATAATAATGTGGCGGACCTATTTACAAAACCGGTCGGAATAGCCAGATTTAATGTGCTTGTAGGGTTTCTTAAGATGCTGCGTTTTGATGACTGAGTAATTTTGAGGTATAAATTGTGTACATAAATTTTTTTCTTCATGACAAAATTTATGTACAAATTTAGGGGGAGAAAAAGAAAAATACAAAAAGAGTGTGTGTCTAATTAAAAAAAAATGGTTTTGATTTAACTATCCCTTTAAATTCCCTCACTGAAAGTTATGTCGGCCGCCTAAAGTTTGAAGGACACATTTTATTATGTGTTTGGTCCTATCGTCTACCTGTAGACACATAGGATAGTCATTCGCCTGAAAACTGAAGGCAGCTGGGGTGATTGAGTTTAAATCGTCTTCGGGGTATCATCTGGGAAGTGATATTATTATTCAGCTAAAAGCTTTTCAGAAGCTTAAAGTATTTTCAAATGAAAATTGATCCAAACTTTGAGAAATGATAGATAGAGTGATTCTGAGTGCCTATCGTGTGAAGTTATTAGGCTAAAAAGGCTTTTGATTAGTCATTGATGTGTATGATATCTTTCCATGATAATTAAAAGTTCGAAGTAATATAAACTAAATCTGCTAAACTTATTGTGGAGAGTCATTTTGAAGATATTGTATATCCCTAGATACATCTCTCCGAATGATAGGCAGAAAAGCAATTACCCAATCATACACGAGCCCGTTAGTGTCTTGATCGTCAAAAAGATTATATTTCATTTGTGTTAAAAAAAATTCATAAAATTGTTTTCTAAAAGCTTAAAGGGGTCCCAGGGAACTACAGGGGTGGGGCATTCAAATAAATCCTAAACATCCTGAATGTAAGGCTTGTAAGTCCGGATGGCATGTAAGTCCAACGTTCAACCTTAAAGCTTAAAATTATTTTCGTATAGAGAAAATCTTTTGATCAAGCGCTAGGGGGTTGGAGTCAAATTGGGGTGATCTGGGGAAAGTCAAATACGCTTTGAGAAGAGATAAGGGGCATCATAGGTCCATACATGATATCCATATAAGCTTTATGCCTAATTGAATCTAAGCATATCACTCACGCAATGAAAATCATGAAAAATTACCTGCTATCAACCTTTTCACTATGTCACAATAATGTTGAAAATGAATCATTGTGAAAGTACCTTAATCAATATGATTTCATGTTCGGATCTTTTCATAAAAAGGTGGTTCGTTTTTAAATAGCTGAAATTTGATCCCAATATATGTTGATTTTCTAAGACTGGATATGTAAATTTTGTTTTAGTTTAAGTTTTATTTTAATCTTCCTTTTTTTTAATTTTGTTTTTTTACCTCATGTTTACTCGTGTCGAAACAAATGTTTTAAGAAATCGTTTTCACATGAATTGGGTTATTTTTTTTAAAATGCACTGAGATATATTTTGTGTCTAAGAATAACCGTTCTCGGTTAGTTCAAAATAACTGTTCTTGGTTATACATGTTCTCGGTTCTACACATGTTCTAGGTCTATCTGTTCTCGGCTCATATGTGTTTACTGCTCAAATGGAGGCGTCTTGGGAGTTTTAAAGGCACTCATTACCTTCGATTATACTCCTGATTTGTGTATCTTCCAATAACTTCTAAAATCTTCCCACATCATATCCATCAAGTTCTCTCTCATCTACTCGCCGCCATCAGGTCTTTTCTTGTTCCCTCAAAATTTTTGAGTGAAATCTTTGCAAGGTACAGTAAATCTTACTTGAGTGTTTATCAGTATGGATGAAAGATTTACTGTGATGATTAATTGGAATATTAGATACAATCGGTTCATGAGTTAGGTAAGCTTGTTCGTTTTTCTCTTCATGAAGTTACTGAATGTTGTGTTAGTTATCATGTTACAGCTACAGGTTTGGTCTTCAATAGTAATTGGTAATATGGAGATGACAATGAATAGTGTTCTCAAGTTTTCGGTGTGGACTGACCAGATTCTTCTGATCAATCAAATAGATCTTCGGCTCAAAGATGCTGTGAAGAATTCTCGGTCAAACCATGATCGAGGATTTGTTGGTTCTACCAAAGATACATCGTGTTTGACTTTTCTATGTCAATCAAGCCTAATATTTGCTGCTATTCGTGATGACGAACTTCATGTTTGTCTATTTCATACGGATAGTAGCATGACCTGTGCTGGATTACTAGCCAGGTTTTAAATAAAGGCCCTAAATAAGATACTGAACCTCCAAGTGTTTACTTAGAAGCCACAGTATATACGCCGAAAGGCCTAAATGAAGATATAGATGTACGTTGATCGTCTACAGCATAAGCAGTTTTGATCAAGCAGTAAACCAAGTGGGAGAATGTTGGGCTATATTTTGTGGTTTATGCTTGTATTTTTTGGGCTTAGGTTAGGTGTATTATGTAAACCGAGAATCTTATGGTTCTCGGTGGGCTTTGGGCTTTTGTTGGGCTGGTATGTTGGCTACCCTATTTATAGATATCTTGTATACGGTTTAGGTTGTTGATGTGTGTGATTTTGGTCGTCTAGTATCATAGATACATTAGACGAGTATTGTAAGCATTGTGCTTAAGCACCCGACGTTAATCATAACGTGTGTTTTGAAGCAATCTTTTGTGTTCTTTATACTTATTCTTGTATCATCTTGTGTTGGATTTCCGCACCAACATTAAGAGTAGTTAATATCATATTGAAAGATCCTCCACGGGACTTACAGAAATAGAATTATACAAATAAATATGACCTCATATAATAATATAATATGAATATTGTATTATGTTATAAGAATACAATGTAATAATATATAAAATAATAATAATAATAATATGGATATGTTACTATAAGGCTTAAATCTATTCAAGACCAAAACATAATAATAGAAAAAAACACACCTAACACCAAAAGAGATTAAGAGGACGCTGCAGAACTACGCAACCGCCAACCGGAACGGAAACCAGCGGTCAGCGGGTGATTTCCGAATTCCGATTGACGAAGGTAGAAGAAGGAGGCAGGAGCCAGCCAGCCGAATTCCGATTCCGGCCTTCCGGGTGATACTGTACGCAAGAAACTGAATCGTCCGTGTTTTAGCTTCTTCTTCTTCTTTTTTTTAATATCTATTTAGGTATTATATTTTTAATTGGGTTGGGCTTATTAACCCATTTTATTAATAACTTTGGGCTTTTTTTATGGGTTCGAATATTTTTTTAAAATGATATTGGGTTCGCTTGAAGAAAAAATATGAGTTCGCTAGTAAATATGTATCTATAGATTACATACAAAACCGAAAATTTACCGGGTTCGGCCGAACCCGGTCGTTACTATGTGGCTCCGCAACTGAGTATGGTTGCCGAGACAGGGGCCTTACAAATCAAAACAAAAAAGCCTTCCACTCTCTACCCACCATGAATCCATTCCATCACACCATGTACGATTTTAGTTAATTTACAACCAACCAACGCTCGAACACCACACAACCGACTCAATCGAACATCAAGCAAGCGAGTCAACCAACCCCCACCTTCCCGGCCGGTATGAATTTCGACCCTAGCATGTTATCATACATGCAATATTTAGGGATTCCCGCCAACCTACCACCTGTTGATTTTAACCCACCGACTCATCCGAGCTTCCCACCGAACTTCCCATCAACACTAGAGGAGACGGTGCAGGAGACGCAACTCGATCCGGTGCTTCAATATGTGCCAGAGACGTAACCCGGTTCGAGCAAATCTAAAAAAAACCCGGTTCAAACAAAGCCACTTCGAGCAAAGCCGGACGAGGACGATCACACAAAAAGAAAGACGCGACCGAGTCTCGTGTTAAAAAACAACTCAACTATGGACCCCCGAGGAGTATTTGACCCTTTCACGGGCGTTGAGCTCGGTCTCGGAAGATCCCAAGTGTTGTAAGTGTTGTTTAATATTTTTGTAATTTATGTTCAAAATATTAAAGGTTACTAATACGTTTTCTATTTTTTTTTTTTTTTTTTTTGTAGCCAACTATCAAACATTAGGAATTTTTTGGGACAAAGTTTGGGAACTTTTTCTCAAGGAAATGGGCAAAGGGGACGACTACCGAACGCCCGATTCTAAATCAGGAAAATGGTCCGATATAAATAGTAAATGCATGCTCTTTCAACTTTATAAATCGTGAGGTAGTGGTGCCGGTGATGCTGAAATTATTTCGGCGGCATTGACTGAGTACCAAAGTAATCGAGGGAACTTTATATATATATATATATAATGAATTGTTGGAATATTCTTTGTTATCACTCTAAGTGGAACGCTGTACACCCCCCCCCCCCCCTGCGGTTGGGTCCGGAAGTAGGAAACGAACAAAAAGGTCCAAAACCTTCTCCTTGGTTGATCCTGAAACGCCGCAGTCGGATGCCGAGGATAACGAGCAGGAGTGTGTGGAGTTGCCTCGACCGGCCGATAGAAGAAGTCTTGGAAAGGGGAAAGGGGCGGGGTCGGCGGCGGCTACTTCAAGTTTGGAAGTTAGAGAAGAATTCACCGAAATGAACTGCCAACTCGCTGATTTACACGACCTTAGGAGTCAACATTTCTAGGTGATGCAACAAAATTCTGACTCCAATAAGGTGTTTGCCGATGTACTAAACGACAAGTATATGGACAAAGATCTCGCTTTTTTGCATGAACCAATTGACCACCTTACCGGACATGCCCAGAGGCTAGCGAAAATAAAAGGAAAAAATATTATTAAAAAATATAAGCTCGAAGAGTAATATTTATTTCTACTAATAGGGATGTTTTTTAAATGTATTTGTTTTAATTTTAATGTAGTTTTTCTAATTTGTTTTATTTAATAAAATGTTATTTGTATTATTCTAAATAAAAAAGAAAAAAAATTAATGATGAGGTAATGATTGGAAGGGGCTCCATCCACTACACCCCTTAAAAAAAAAAAAAACCGCCTATGCTGATGTGGCGTCACATGTCACATAACGCCCATAAAGAGGTTTCATCCACTACACATGGTTTTATAAATTTACTAAACAACTACCATTTGACTTCAAATTACTTGGTCTTCGTGACGTCTACCATTGAATTTACATAAACACGGTGATGCTTTTATGTAGTTATATTAGGTTGTGGACCCAGGAATTTTTCTTACTGGGGTCAGAAATTTTGACGTAGGTTATTTATTACTAAGTTTTGAATTTTTCGGTATCTTTAAGTCGAGTCGGATTGGGTCACATAAAAAAAAGAGATAAAACAAATTTAAATTATAAATACAAAACAAAATTACGTCATTTGCGAGACACATTGAGGCAATAAAACCAGAAGTTGATCCGCAAAAATGCACTAACTAACGTTTGCGATAAAAATACAAAATAAACTTTATATATTTTTATATAAAAAAGTGTTTAGAGTCATAAACTGTTAACTTGATATATATAGGATTTGATATATATAGGATTAAGTTCATACAAGAAATCATCTTAGTGCGAAAAATGCGAGAAGTAATTCCAAATAATCAAAAGTTTTCTGTTGGTTTTCCATTTAATTTAAATCCTACAAGGGCGTATTGGTAAGGATTTAAACTATTATAATTTGGTAATTTGGTAAGTATTAAGTGTTTGGAAGTTTCATTTTATTCTTTTCTTAATTTTAATTACGTGTTAATTTAGTTTAAAAGGCGTTAGAATTCTTTTCTGTTTGATTCTGCACATCATTTTTTTTTTAATTTCTTTTATTTATATTTAAAAATTCATTATTGTCTCCCCATCCCACAAATCCATCAAATATTATCACGAAATCTAATACATTTATTTTGTTACTAGATCATGCGATATAGATTCAACATTGCATTCTAATTTAGTATCGGTCAATCAAGTTATATACCTACACAACTAATTTTTGTCATAGGTTGTTTTACTATTTAAGACAATATAAGACATTGTCGTACACACTTTTCTCATTTAATATGCTTTTATTATTCAAAACACAAAAACTCACCACACAACATAGTATTGCTGATGCATAAACAAAATTCAAAAACACATGAAGAAATAATTTATACATACACAACAAATATATATACACAACAAGCATGGCATTCTTCATATACTTAAACATGACATCCTTCATCACTTAAACCAATATTTGTCCTCCACAATGAACTAGCATCCTACGTAATAATATAAGTTTCATACACAAACATAACATCATACATCACAAATAAGTTCAATACATAGTTTCATATTTACTACCTACACCACTAACAACAATCCCTACACAGTTTCATATTTACTACCTACACCACCAATGAAAATCCCTACACCATTGATATCTACTGCCTACACCACCAATAATAATCTCTATACAGTTTCATATTTAAAAACCTGCAACAACAATAGCAATCCCTACACAGTTTCATATTTACTATCTACGCCACCAATAACAATCCCTACACAGTTGCATAGTATACCACAAATAATAATACCTACACAATCCTTAAACTAATATATGTCCTTCACAATAATCACAACTTCCAATGTAACAAATAAGTTTCACACACAATTATACCAATGTAGGTTTACATGCACAAATATCTTGAATTCCTATACTGAATGGTAGAATATCCCTTATACAGTTTAAGTTAAACTAGTGAACTACCCGGCGTGTTGCGCCGAGCATGTCGGATACGTTCATGTACCCGTCGTGTTGCAACGGTACACTAATTTGGGTTCGGTTGGTACCATAATTAAACCCAAAAACTAACATGTAAAAAATTAAAATATTTAAACAACATTTATTCGGTTATTAAAACTCGAGCGTTGAAACCTGAACATTGGTAAAACCTTGGAGGGTAAACACCGAGAGTTACGATAGAGAGTTGACGCGAATTCAGTCAGTAATTTGTTACGGTATAAATAACGTTGGCAAAACTCGGGCGTTAAAAACTAAGTAAATTTGTCAAATTCATATATAAAAAGCATATGAACAAATAAAATATCAAAATGACATTAATTCGATCTGCTAAACTCAGACCGTTGGTAAAAACCGAGCATTGTAGGTCTCGGGCGTTACAATTGTGAGTCAACGCGAATTTGGACAACCTCGGTTGAGTTCTTTACGGTACAATATTGGCAACATTGGTAAAATCCAAGCATTAAAACTCGGAAAATAAACGCGTCCAATTAGCATATAAAAATTAAATTTAAAACGACGCTTTTTGGTCGGTAAAACCCAGACGTAGGTAAAACCGAGCATTGTCATTCCCAAGCATGGCGGCAATGAGTTGGTAAATCCCGAGCGTTCATAAAACCCGAGTGTTGTCGGTTCCAGGCGTCGCGGCGGTGAGTCAACACGAATTCGGTTGGTTCAGTCATGTTTATTATGGTGCTGAATCTAAAACAAAAAAGTTGGTAAATCCGAACGATGTCGGTCCCAGACAATGAATCGATAAAACTTAGGCATTTTCGGTCCCGGGGTTGCGGCGATGAGTCGATGCGAATTTGGTCAGTCTCGTTATATTCTTAACGGTACCGGAACTAAAACAAAAGGGTCAATAAACCTGAGAATTGTCGGTTCCGAGGTTGCGGCGGCGAGTCGAGACGAATTTGATCGGAGGTTACTTTCGTTACGGCAATGGAACTAAATAAAAAAGTCGGTAAAATCCGGGCGTTACAGTAGTGAGTCGGTAAAACCTGAGTGTTGCCGGTCTTGGGTGCTGTGACGGTGAGCCGACACGAATTCAATCGGTTTCAATTACGTTAGTTACGAAACTAAATAACAAAAAATAAATAGCAAAAAAAAAAACCCACCGTGACCCAATACTGGACCGCCACTTGGTCCAACATAATTCGTAGCGGCACCAAACTTACATTTTATATATATATATTAGTTAATAGATAATAGGTTCATATACACAAATAACCTCACCTTATGTATGCATGGGAATTAAAATAAAAAACAAATCATACTATATCATATTTTATTGAATACATTAACATAAAGTTACACTAAATAATATAATCAAAATAACGTAAATCAAAGGGGCATACAACATTTACTGAAAGGAAAAAAGAAATTAATAAGACCTGCAAACTTGGATACACTAATACTAAATTAAAGAAATTAACCATATAAATTTTAGTCATACACAAAACTAGTCTTTATTGTTTAAATATAATAAATTAACCATATAAATTAGGTTTATTGGATTTTAATAATCCCTGTTGACTGATATTGGCCGATAATAATCCCTATTCATTTTATCACCACTGGCGGTTCAAAATTTAAAAAAGTTGGCCCCCAATGTTCCGCCGTTAAAAATGACTTAACGCCGTTATACTTTTTTCCGAATTTCAAACTAATATTTTAGGGATTTTAATCGGAAGGAGGTTACAAGTCGATTGATGTAAAACTTAGCTCGAAACGGTGATCCAGACGACTTGATTTTTGTTAATTGTAAGTTCTAACACTCGAATTGAAGCATTGTTTCGTCGTTCTGGAGCACTGTTTCAAACAAAGTTTTACATCAATAGACTCGTATCCTCCTTCCGATCAAAAACCCTAAAATATTAGTTTGAAATTCGGAAAAAAGTATAACGGCGTTAAGTCATTTTTAACGGGGACCATTGGGGGCCAACTTTTTTAAATTTGGGACCGCCGGTGATGATAAAATAAATAGGAATTATTATCGGCCAATACCAGTCAATAAGAATTATTAAAATCCAATAAACCTATAAATTATAGTTCTTTAAAATACAAATGAAGATTTGTGAATTGTGATCGGATGAGTTGTGGAAGGGAGTTTTGGCATGAATGTGATATTAAGAGTAATTTTAGGCTATAATTGAGATTTAATTGTGAGCTACAGATTTGTTTTAAATGAAGCAATAAAAGAGGTTACTGAAATACCATTATGGTATTAAAATCAATTTAAATGGGGATATCAAATTTACAAGAATGCTATTTTGAGTAATAAGCATTGATCAAACTAAATCAATGGTCCGGGTTTACTTCTCGCACTTCTCGCATTAACTTGATTTCTCGCCTGAACCATCCCATATATATACACACACACACACACACACACATATATACAAAGGGGGAAGTGTTTTAACTATTAAAAGATTACATAAAACTTGTTACGAATTAATTCATGGTCGAAAGCCAAATCTGAAAGGTCTTCAACCTTTTGGGTCCCCATGTTCGATCTTAAAGACTAACTCAAAATTTGGTGAGAAAGTTGACGAAGGTATTCCTGTTGGCTACGTAGTTAGGTCACCCAACATAAGAGTCTTTAATCTATCGAACAATAAGGTTGAGGTGGTCTGTAACACTGACATTACAATTTACAAATCACCAAAGCCTAGCATGGGACCAGCAGAGGCTTTCGATTATGATAAATTATTCAAATCCTTTAATTTACCTTCTTTTGATTTTGCAGATACAGAAGAAAGGATGGCAACTCAGATGCTACTTGATGAAAATGATCCAATTCTGTATCGTCCCCAGTTTAATGAAAAACAATCTCACGTGTCAAGCAATGTTGAACCTCATGCTGTTTCAAGTGGTGATGGCTTTATCAATCCATTTCACACTCAACACAATTCAGATGAAATCTCTCCAAATCTTGGAGAAGACTTAGCGGTTGGTCCTGTCCAAACCACCAGAATCCAGAAGAATCATCCCCTGGAGAATATGATCGGTAGTCCTTCCGATGGAGTGCGAACAAGAAGGAGCTTGGAAGAAAACACATGTGTGTATGCAAGCATTAAAGACACTGGTATTATGAATGAATGCTTGTATGCTTGCTTTATCAGTCAGATTGAACCAAAGAACTGTCAGATGGCATTAAAGGATAGCTCGTGGGTAGAAGCCATGTAGGAAGAATTGGCTCAGTTTAACAAATGGAAGTATGGCGTTTGGTTGAAAAGCCACGAGATGTGAATGCAATCGGTATGAAGTGGGTATTTAAATGCAAGAGAGATGAGAAAGGGGTAATCGTCCGGAACAAGGCAAGATTAGTAGTCAAAGGATTTAATCAACAAGAAGGGATCGACTACAATGAGGTGTTTGCTCCTGTGGCAAGACTAGAAGCAATTCGACTTTTCTTGACCTTTGCTGCACACAAAGATTTGAAAGTGTTTCAGCTGGATGTTAAAAGTGCTTTCCTAAACGGCAAGGTCGATGAAGTGGTGTATGTCGAGCAACCTCCGGAATTTTCTGATCCAGACTTTCCAGATCATGTGTACAAGCTTAGTAAAGCATTATATGGCCTACATCAGGCTCCACGAGCTTGGTACGTAACTTTATCTGATTATTTGCTGGGAAATGGGTTTGTGAGAGAAAAGATCGACAGTACGTTGTTTGTAAAGTGGAGTGGGAAAAAATTTCTTCTCGTTCAGGTCTATGTGGACGATATCATCTTCGGAGCCTCAAAGATTTCTATGTGTCAGGAGTTTGAAGCGGTCATGAAGAAAAGGTTTGAGATGAGCGCCATGGGTGAACTAACTTTCTTTTTGGGCTTACAGGTAGATCAGAAGAAGGATGGCATGTTCATTCATCAAACTAAATATGTTCACGACATGTTTAAACGTTTTAAGACGGAAGAAAGCACCCCGTTTGACACTCCGATTTGTGTCAACCACAAACTAGGTGCTGACTCCGACAGTGATGAAGATGTGGATCCCACTCAGTATCAAGCTATTATAGGTTCTTTGATGTATTTAACTACTTCCAGACCTGACATTATGTTTGCAGTTTGTCTTTATGCTCGTTTTCAGGCAAACCCAAAGGAGTCACACATGAAGGGAGTGAAGAGAATTTTGCGGTATCTTAAAGGGAAGCTTAAATTGGGTCTCTGGTATCCAAAAGGAGGAGAACTGGATCTGATAGCATACACAGACTCAGACTATGGTGGATGCAACCAAAACAGGAAGTCAACAACTGGTGGATGTCAATTTCTAGGAGGAAGATTGGTGTAGTGGCAATGCAAGAAGCAGACTTCAGTGGCCATATCCACCTGTGAAGCAGAATACATGGCAGCATCAAATTGCTGCTCCCAGGTTTTATGGATACAACAACAAATGCGAGATTATGGTCTGAATTTCACTCAAACTCCTATTTGCATTGATAACACTGCTGCTATCTCAGTAACTAACAATCCCGTAAAACATAGTAAAACAAAACAAATTGACATTCGTCATCATTTCATACGGGATTGTGCTGTGAAGAAACTAATCTTGTTTGAAAAGGTTGATTCACTGGATAATTTTGCCGATCTTTTTACAAAAGCTTTTGACCGGTCCCGTTTTCAAAACCTTATTGAGCTTAATGGGATGATCAATCCCAAGTGACTATGTTTTTCCTTTTGTCCTAAAAAAAAAAAAAAAAAATTCACTATCGCTGAGAATTATGTCGGTCGCTCAAGTTTGAAGGACATGTTCTTGAATATGTTTGGTCCTTGTATCTACGTGTAGATTCAAAGGATAGCCATTAACCTAATAACTGAAAGCCACTGGGGCGGTTGTGATGAGTTTTTATTCATTCGCTGAAAATTATGTCGGTTACACTCAGTCGGAGGGACACATATTTGTATGTGTTTGGTCCTGTTAATCCACTGGATTTTTGGGATAGCCATTTACCCAAAGACTTAGGAGTGATCGGGGCGTCTGAATATAAAATTATTGTTTTTTAAAGGAAATGATATACTTTTTTAGTCTATAGCTTCTCATGAAGCTTCAAAGTTGATGTTAAAAAAAAAAGATTATTATGTCTTATTTGCCTTTGAAATTCTCAAAGTCTAAAACAACATGGATGAGGCACCAACTGAGTCTTGTGCAAGATGTAAGGATTGTGAAGCTGACTCGAATGTACATTGTTTAAATCAGACACTACAGGTCGAAGTCAACTAGGGGTGATCTGGGGAAAGCCAAATACGCCTTGAGAATAGATAGGAGGCATCACAGTTCTTTATGTGATGTCCATCTAAATTTTGAGCCTAATTGAACCTAATCCGTATCACTGAAGCAAAGAGAATCATGCTAAATTTTGTACCTGCTTTCAACCTGTTTCTCTATGTCATAATAATGTTGAACATGGATCCTTGTGACAGCCTCTTAATCAGTATGATTCCATGTTCGGATCTTTTCTTAAACATTATTGGTTCTCTACAGACTGAAATTTGATCCCGTCAATGTTATTTTTCTTATGTTTATTTTATATTATTTTATACGTTTGTCTTATGTGAATAACATAGAATCTAGGGTTACTCGTTCTTGGTCTTTTCCTTCTTTCAAAATTGTTTTAAATTATCTTCGCTTGGGAGGCGATGTTGTCAAACTGGCGAAGTTATTCTAACCTGGCCATTGGGTTTTTCAGAAAGTATAAAAGGTAGCAATGGTCCATTTTTGGTCAAACAAACACTCTAAACCCTCGGCGAACTTCTCTCTGGATCAACTCTCACATAATCTGCTTTTTGTCTGCTAATAAGGTGCAGTGACGTCTATCGATTCATAATTTACTTGTTTTGTTGGTTAATCTGTTACATAATGTAAGTTTTTAATCGGGTCTCTTGAGTTACTCTTTACGTCAATCATACTCTTCATTTTTGAATGTATTGGTGGTGTCTGGATCTCCGAGACCTCAATCGGACATCCCTATACCTGTTGTCAATCTCTGATTGTCCGTAATTACAACTGAAATGGATCTTGATTAGGGCACTGTATTTGCAGTGAAGTTCTTCTTTGGCGAAGTTACTACAACTTCGCTGCTTGACATCTGTTGGTCACAACTTCACCGAAACCAACTTCGCTATCTCCATGCTAAGCGAAGTTCCAACCTGACTAAACATTTATCTAACTTAACTCGTTTGCCTTGCAGGTATGGCAGCTGTAGCAGGTGCGGGTGGTACAGGTGGTGATGAAGGAGATGGGGATAAGAGAAAATTCTTTCCGGGTCACAACATGTATGTGACATTGGACCCAGATGCTCGTGGGGTAGATGATTACTCGGATATTATCATGTTTCTCCTCCGATCAAGGATTTTTCATGCTATCACTACGACTCTTCCGATCTCTTTACCAAATATAGAAGACTTTTGGAACACAGTGGAATATGATTGTCGAGTGGAACCTCCAGTGATGCGTGCTACCGTCAATCGTCAGGTATTACAGTTTTCTGCAAATCAGATACAAGAGGCTCTACAGTTTGGAGATGAAACTACTCAGGACCCCACTGAGTATTCAGCCTCTTTTAAGAATGGGGCATTTCTTTGTATGGGATACTCCGGTCCGTTGGAAGACTCACAACGCAGAAAGGGGTTTCTATTGGATCAATGGCGTTTCTTGATGCATGTGTTGATTGTTTGCATGTCCAGCCGCAAAGCAGGAACCGATGGTATGGGTGCGACAATGCAATCTGCCATGACCGCGCTGACATATAATAAACCATTTAGCTTCAGTCAAATGGTGTTCTACGAAATCGATCGTCAGCGGTGGGCAGCGGATAGGGAGCGTTTCTTAATGTATCCGGGATTTTTACAGATGATTCTTAATCATGTTGCTCCTAATCTGCCACAACGTCGTCCTATCTCTTTTGTGGAATGTGTAAACAAGAGAATTTTTGCTCAATGTCGATCATCGAGCGCACGGAGTAATCCTGATCGTCGTCCGAGACACACCGCTTTATTTGGGTATCTTGTGAATCCTGACTACGTTGCTCCACCAGAGGATGAATTTGCTGATCCTGCACCGGCACAAGCTGATATCCCACAACCACCTCCCGTGGTTCATGTTGCTCCAGTTCCTGTTGATCCTGTTCAAGAAGCTCCCTTACTGGATGATCCAGTTATAGATCCTGTTATATATGCTGCAGAGGGGATAGATCTTGATGTTGCTTTGGGAGTGCAAGGTATTTTTGGTACTTCCTCTGAAGTTCGGGTTTCTTCAATCGCAGTGTCTGGGGTACCATCTTCTTTGATCGTCGGTTCATTTGGTCAATCTCGACCCTCAAGAGAGGATTCAGAGGAAACTTTTTATGATTCTTCCAATGATGAGGCTGCTGAAGCTCAGAGAGTTCTGGTTACACAAGAGAGGATTCAAGGAAAATGGAGGAAAGATTCGGATGATAGTGAGTCGGATTATGAACAGAAGTTGTATGCCTTGGTCCGTAGATCAAAAACGGCTAGAGCTGGTGAAAGCTTGAGTGTTGTTCAATTTGCCCCTCCACAGTTATCTGGTATGACTATAGTGCCTCCCTCTTCATCTGATCCATTAACAGTGACATCTAGTGTTCCAACGGTGGCTTTGTCAGCACCATCTTGCGTACCATATACGCTTGTAATGTCTATGCCAGCGATTGTGTCTCTACCACAACGTACTATTGCTCCGTCTGAGGTTGTGTCATTGTTTGTTGAATCTACGGTGATGGCGACCGCTAGGTCCACTGTTTCAATTCCTCCTCCGGTTGCTAGTTCACCATCATCAGAAACTACGGTGACTTTGGGTATCCCTCCGCCACATGCTCAATACATTTCTCACATGTCATTTGCCTTTGATGCTTCATTGTCAGATTCAGAGCGGATAGCGGCTCTAGAACGTGTAGTGGCTGAGCAGTCAAGAATTAATCTCATTCAGACACAAGCTATTCAACGGCTAGTGGCTGAGAACCAAATTCAGTCTTCTTTTCTTATTGAACATGGTAAACTTTTTGATACGCTTAAACAGTTTTTAGCATCTCAGTGGGAGACCAGTTGCAAAGGGGATGAGTTGAGAACTAAGAGGAGAGAGGACAGAGATGATGATCACAATGCTTTGAAAGAAGCAGGTGGTGAGCTGCCAAGAACTAAACAAACTCTTGGAGCTTCCACATCTCAGGGGGAGTCTACTGGTCCATCTGGCAGTGCAAGTGGTGAGACGGTTGTGGTGGATGATGAGGCTACTGATCCATCTGGCAGTGCAAGTGGTGAGACTGTTGTGGTGAATGATGAGGATGATATGGATGAAGATGTGTTGCCACTTAGTGAGATTGAAAAGCTTGGTGAACAGATTGAGATTGACAGTGGCTTAGAGGAAGGTGAGATACCTCGATAGTGTTGAACATGATATTCTAAGTACTGATCAAGAACGTGTGGGTCAAAATGATAATGTTTCAGGTGATTCTGAGTGGAAGGAACAGCCACGGTGGAAAGAAGAATATGCTCATTGGTTTATCAAAACAAAGAAGCCAGTGGTACCTACGATGTTCAAGAAGAGTTATAATATTAAAGGGTATGCTGAATCGAAAAAAGGTATTATCTGTTGGTTGTATGATGATCAGCTAAAAGTGTTTGTGGTGAAAAGATATGATGGGATTCAGTATTTGCTAAGAAGTTGAGATCGTTCAATACGTTACCTGAGTGTGAGGTGAAGGACTTGGCTCGTTTAAGGTTGATTAATAGGAGTGGGGACAATTTTGCTAGTTGGGTTGGTAAAATAGTGTGGAGTGAAGTTGTTAAGGAGAAAACGTTTGAGTTGTTGAAGCCTCAAAAGGGGAAGTTGATTGAAGATATAGAACGAGGAATGCGGGATGATGGCAAGCCCTGGATGGTGATGAAGTACAAACCGATTCGATGTATGAAAGAGGTTCCAATGAAGACTATGCCTCAAGATGTGTTGAAAGATCTTAAATGGTGGTATGTTGATTGCCAGACTGCTGAAGCCGTGATGGAAGATCAAGATGAACAGGAGATCTTAAGGGTGTATGATCCTATGCACTTGGTTAATTTGTCTCAAGCTGATTTGCAGGTACTAAACGAAAAGAAGATTTTTTATATTCCTGCTTGGAAAGATGAAGCGAAGAAATATCAAAGGGTGGTCTCAGTTTGTGTGAGACAAGGTGTACATGCTTGAAGATGGAAGGTACGGCTTTTTGGATTACAAGACGAGACGAAGATGTAAGAGAAATGAAGCTACTGCCAAGGGGGAGTCTGTTGGTGCATTGTGCCAGTAGTTCATTTGTCTCGAGTTTATTGTGTCTGTAATCATTACGATGTTTGTTTTGTCTTTATGAACTAGTTAGTTTGGTTATCTAGTTTTGGGGAACTTCTGTTCTGGCGAAGTTAGGGACAACTTCGCCTAGGGTGTTAGGCGAAGTTGTCGTATTATTTAAACCTAACTTGCGCCGTTAGTTGTAAGGTTTTTTTTGGAGTGTTCGTCTTGTAAGCCGCAGCAGGGTTTCGGTGTGATTCTCATTCACATCTAATAACAAAGTAACCTTTGTCCTACGTGTTACGTGTTTATTTACGTGTCTCTCATTTAAACACTCGTATCGTATACGTAGGGGATTCCGCACCCTCGTGTTACGAGATAATCCTGTGTTGATTCGGCTAGGAACCTACAGAGGATCTTCAGATATCTAAAGGGAAAACCAGATTTGGGGATTTGGTATCCAAAGAACCCTTCCTTTGACTTGATGGCCTACACAGACAGTGACTATGATGGTTGCAACATGAATAGAAAATCAACTTCTGGAGGATGCCAGTTTCTAGGGAACAGGTTGGTGTCCTGGCAATGCAAGAAGCAAACCACGGTGTCAATCTCTACTGCTGAAGCTGAGTATATTGCTGCCTCTGCTTGCTGTGCATAGGTTCTGTGGATTCAAAATCAACTGCTGGACTATGGTCTGAATTTCTTACTCACACCTATTTTAATTGATAATACTGTTGCTATGTTTATTGTTAAGAATCCAGTCCAACATTCTAAGACTAAGCGCATTGAAATTAGACATCATTTCATTAGGGACTGTCAGGAAAAAAGGTTTAATAGAAATGAAAAGGGTAGACACATCTGATAATTTGGCTGATTTGTTCACCAAACCCTTAGATAAAACAAGGTTTCATTTTCAGTTAAAATGCTTAGGAATGATTAATGCTGATGAAGTCTGATTTAGGATGTGTGCTTAAGTGAGGTGCTTACTGATTATCTATGTCACTCACTTTGAATGTTGCATGATAAATTGCTATGCTTGAATGATTATTCTAATTGCATGAATCATGTATGTGACTGTCCTTGTGTGAAAATTCTATTAACATTGCTAATTGCAGCTTGTAGTACTTTGATATGTGCTTGCATGAGGTATTTCTGTGATTCTAAGTACATCGAGCATGAATCTGTGCTTGAGATTATGCTTGTTGCTCTTCGAGCACAAGCAAAGGCTCCTATAAGACTATTCTAAGTCATTCGAGCACAGATGTCATAGCTCAGCTGCTTAAGCATGGGATGTCTTGAAAACTTGTTAAGTATTTCGAGTATACTTCTGTGTGTGGCAAGGTGTTTAATGCTCTTAGAGCACAAACAAACCTTACTTGAAGTTTCTAAGTAACTCGAGCACAAATGATGTTACTTGTGGTCGAGCATAGACATGTGTTGTGGAAAACTAAGGTATTTCAAGCACAAGTATACTGCTCGAGCACACAGATAAGTCTTTCGAGCACAAGCATTGAAGTGATTTACTTCTGTTGCTCGGTAGACTTTCGAGCATGCTCGATGAATTTCTGAGCATGCTCGACAGACTTATGTGTTGATTTGTCGGTTCTATGCTATCTGAATGAATGTATTTTGATACTATGAAAATGTGTGCTTGTTAAAAACTCTTAATTGACAACACTGTTTTTAAAATCATTTTTCTTCAATTGAAATTTCAAAAGGAAATGGTTTTTAACATGGTAAAAGTTTTTAACTAAGCAACACTGTTTTCAGTGATATTTAATATGAGACATGATAATATTATCCAAGTTCCCAGCTCCAAAAAGGCTAGAAACTGTTTTTCTGTGGAAATTGAATCCAATCTAAATTGGGAAATGATAGTATATTGTCTAACATCCTAACCCATGGATTGAAAGCTTAAAAGATTTTTGTTCAGCAAATTGACAATTCCTGTGGTATCTTTCCATGAGTGTAGTGACTGATGTGATACAAATCTAAAATTGCGCTAAGTTTTATGTGGTGATTCATCCAAAGATCAAGGTGTGTTTCCTTACACATCTCTCCGAATGATAGGCAGAAAGGTGATTACCTGATCATACACGAGCCTGTTGTTGTTTTGGTCTATCAAAATCAAAATTTTATAAAATAAAATATGATCGTTAAATATATATGTATATATATATATACTGCTTCAAAAATATTATTAAGTATAAATAAAATATCTTGACTTTAAGGGGCACCAAGGGCATTCAAATAAATCCTAAACACTCTGAATGTAAGGTATGTAAGTCTGGATGGCTTGTAAGTCCAACGTTCAACCTTGAAGTCGGATATCTATATATATATATATATATAAATATGACTGCTCAAATAAATAAATATTTTAATCAAGGCATCAGGGGGTTGAAGTCAAATTGGGGTGATTGGGGAAAGCTAAATAAGCTTTGAGAAGAGATTAGGAACAACTTGAAGTCCAAAGTGTAACCATTCCAACTCAAGCTCTTAATTGAATCTTAAGCATATCACGAAAGTTATAAGAATCATGTTAAGTGCTTCCACCTAGTGTCAACCTGACTTAAGTCATAATAAGGCTGGAAAAGAAATGGTGTGACAGTAATTAGATAATCTGATCCCATGTTGAGATCTTTCCAAATGACATAAAATGAATTTCCATTTGAACTGGATTTTGATCTCTTATTTCACCTTAAACTAATTGCTCAATTTAACTTACTGTTCTACAATGATGATTCTTAGTGAAAAGTTGAAATTTTGGGCACAAGACATGATGGATCATGTCTTGGATTAATGGAATAACAGTTGTAATTCTTAAACTGAATTGAAATTTCAGTTAAGTGTTTCAAGCATAGAGACTGTGCTTGCTTATATATCAAAGCTTCGATCATACCGTGTGAATTAACTATCTGTTTCGAGCATGAATTGACTATCTGTTTCGAGCATACCCTGACTATTTGTTTCGAGCATGAATTGACTATCTGTTTCGAGCATACCCTGACTATCTGTTTCGAGCATAACCTGACTATCTGTTTCGAGCATGACCTGAAAATTTGTTGTTAAGTGTTCCGAGCATGCATCTTATTTTCGAGCATCTGCTATGACATGAAAATCATTGTGTTTCGAGCACGTTTGCATGTTTGCATGATAGGAAACATTTAAGTGTCTCATGCATAGAAGTGTTCAGAAGGTGTTGGCATGAGAGTTCGAGCTTAAGCAACTGGATTATTTTGTTAAGACGTTCGAGCAAACTGGTGAGCTAGACACTTAGGTTATAAGTTCAAGTACAGGCATAGGAATGATTTAATATGCTAAGGCTTTCGAGCATAAAGGTACAACGAGTGCAATGAGCATTAGCAATCTAAGTAAGTCGAGCAAAGGCTCTAACATTTAAGAATGCTTCTCGAGCATAGGGTATTGACATGATACATTTCTAAGTATCTCGAGCATGATGCATAGTCGAGTAAGGTTAGATTACTGGTGTATCTCAGGGATTTTTATTGAATACATCTTGATAAGTACATTCGAGCACACTACACCTCGAGTATGACTCATTACTCAATCAAGTAATCTAATGATCATTAAACATTTGGCTAAGGCAATTGGGTACAAGTCTAGTCGAGCACTCTGTCTCGAGTATACTAGTATTCAAGGAAAGAATATTCCAAGTACATCGAGCAAGGTTTTTGTGCCACGTACTCGTGTACAGGGGGGAGCCAGCTTTTACTTTGGCTGTATGCTCGAGCAAGGGAGGTACATTAAATTTGAAATTAAATGACAACTGTCGTGGGCTAGACGACAAAAGGAGGTACTGTACCACCCAATCGTTAGGTATAAAAGGGGGACTTAGTAACTTTTTCACTCATTACTCTCTCTATTAAACCTAAACGCAAAACCCCTTTGCTCGTTCTATCTTCCTCTTGCTCGATTGCTCTAATACTTGCTTGATTTTACTTCGATTACAGCCATTAGCTCTATTTCGACTTCGGTAAGACATCGTTATTCGATAATTGTCAGACTGATTTCGGAATTAGGTTTTCTAATTGAACTATTGACTAACTGTTTACATGTTCTTGCACGTACGCATATTACTACGGAACAGGTTAATTGAAGACGGCATTACAATTACTCATCTATCTATTCTCAAATATTAGTTCTGCAACTTTGTGTACTGACAACTCTTCTTGTTTTTGCAGAACTGATGGCTTTCAAATTCAAAAAGCGGCATAATATGTGTGCTCAATTGGAGATAGACGATGACAACCGAGAGTTGGAGCCAATGATAAATTTTTTGAGTAACTCCAATCTGAGGGTGGCTTTAACTAACAACCCCACAATATACAGAAATCATATTTCGGATTTTTGGGGGTCTGTAACATATGTCAATGACGTCAATGGGGAAAGAATTGAGGCGTCGGTTCTAAATCATGACATTGAGATAACAGAAGTCTCAATCAGAGCTGCACTGGACCTTGATGACAATTTTGAGGCTCAGCCGTCCTACTCATCCCAAGATTACTAAGAGTCTTTCAAGAGACTATGGGCTATCAGGGAGGAGTTAAGGAGGGACAGTTTCTAATGGGAAGTTTTCCTTTAATCTACAGGTTCTGATTCATCACGTGATCCGGTCCTTATCTCCTCGGAGAGGGACTTGGACTTTATTGAGTAGAGAGCTTGGAACTCTCACAGTGGCGATACTCTATCAGCAACCCTTTAACATTTCACGACTTATCTTTCAAGGGTTGGTGTCCAATGCAGAGAAAGCGAAGGGTCAAAGATTCCTCATGTATCCGAGGTTTCTACAGATCTTGATAGACAGAGTTTTGCCTGATCTTCAGCGAACTGGTGAAGTGTCGAAGTTGCAGAATCCAAACATCTGCAAAAGAATGAAAGATGATCAAAGCAAATTTGTTGATAATGATGCATGGGATGTACTCCCATGGTTGCTTGTACCAGCACTAGGAGCTATTAATGTGCCTAGAACTCCAGGGAACAGTGATACTGAAGAAGATGATGGTGCAGATGATAATGATCAAAGTGATGATGGGAACAATGGTCCGGAGGGTGGACATGATATGGTTGTTGGTGATTATGATGATGCGCAAGAGGTTGTTGAAGGACATGTGCCTTTAATTGAAGACGTTACACATGAGACAGATACTGCAGAAATAGAAGAGCATGAGGAGACAGATGCACAGAGTGAGGGTGTAGTCAATCAAACTGCAGAGCCAATGGATGATGATGTTTTTGTAGCACAAGTTGTAACAAATGTTGCAGAATCAGTCAACAAAATAACTCCACCAGACTCACCACCACCTACAGTTTACCATGATGACACGGATTCTATTGAGATAGAGGATGAACATGACGATATTCCTTCCTCACCAGCCACATTTGAACCGGCCTTATCTGATAATGAACCAACTGATGACATTCCTGTCCTTACACCACCTAAATCTCCACTACAAGGTCCATTTCATTCCTCACCACCTCAACCATCCCAACCCATTCAAACACCACCATCTTCCCAAATCCAACATCAACCTGTTATTGACATTTCCCCACCATCTCAATCAATCCCATCTTCTGAACCATATAGAGTTCCATCTCCTGAAACTGCTGAGTCTGAACCATTCTCTGAACCCGCCTCAAAGCCAACTCAAGAAACTCCACCATCAAGCCCTAATCTTTATGATGTTGTTTGTGAAAATGCCAGACTTGAGTTTGAGAACATCCAGTTGAGGGAACAAAATGTCATATTAGCTACAAGGAACTCGGCATTGGAGGCTACTTTAAATGAATCTTTATTGAGGAGTCGAACCCTAGAGGGGCAGTCTAAGGTTGAGAAGACCTCAGATGCACCAAAACTGGGGGATAAACCTGAAGGTGCAGAAAGTCTAAAGGTGATTGGAGATTTATATGAAATCTCGGATGAGGAAGTTGTGGAAATTGGACCATCAAATGCTTTAAACATGATAAATCAAGCATATGATGGTGGAGATTCGGATGATGAAGAGGAAGATAAGAAAGAAGAGGAAACTGAAGAAGAAATGTTAAAGAGAAAAGAAAAGGGAAAGGGGATTGCACTTACTGATGATGATTTACATCCCCTGCCCCAACATAAAGTTCAATCAGATGATATACTGCATAAAGAAAATGTAACTGATCCAGATGTTGCAGAAGCTGAATCTGTCAAGACTGCAATAAATTTAATGAATGAAGATTTGGAGGCTTTGGAGAGAGAAGAGGAGTAGGAAATCCCTCAAGAAGTGCTTGAAGAACTAATAAACTTGAAGGAGAAAGAAAAGGAGGATGAGAGGATGAGGAAAGAGGCAGATGAGGCCATTAAGGCTACAATTGAAGCTCTCAAAGAAAATATGAATATTGATGAACAAGAGCACACAGTAACTGAAGAACCTATGACAACTGAACATGAAGAGCCAATAAGAAATGAACCAGTACAATCTAAATCTGAACCTGCCAATCCTTAAAAGGAACAAGGACATGGATTGGGACCGGTCATGAATGAAGAAGATGAAACCATTGAAGTCTTTGCAAGTACAATGGTAAAATTGGTTATAATGAATGATCTTACACACATTCTGAATAACCCAGAAGGGCATTATCCGGAGATAGTAACAGCAGCTAGAAAGGCATAACAATACTTCATTGACATGAGTAAAGAAAGAAAAGCAATAGTTGAAGAGCCTGTTGAAGCCAATGAACCCAATATTCAAGAAGTAATTGAAAAATATGAAGAGACTCATATAGATGAACCTGTCATTGAAGAAGTAGTTGATAAAGAACAAGAAATAGAAACACCACCTATCTCACCTGTTCAATCACTATCATAAACTGAAGAAAAAGGATCTAAGTCCTCTGAGTCAGTTGACAAGGAAATCATAATTGAAGATCCAGAGGTTGAAGTAAATCAATTCAATACTCCCACTCAATCTCAATCATCTTTAAAGCGAAAGGCTATAGCTGAAACTGAGACACCCAAATCTAAAACACAAAAATCCGTAAAGAAAATGGTGTACAAATTACGATTGGAAAAACTGGAAGAAATAAGGAGAGTTCAATCTGAGAGAAGTGAAGAACCAATGATTGAGGCTCTCCATGATCTTGAAGAAACAATTGATTTGGAAGATGTGAAAGAAGATGATGAGGGATCAGAGAATGATGAAATGAAGAATGAAGACAGAGATTATCTGATCAGTTTGGATTATGACATTAAGCACCTTCAAAGACTGACAAAAGAACAAATGGCCAAAGAAGCAGAAGTTTGGAGACAAAGGGATATACGAAGAGAATTTCTAATAAAGGCTGGGTATATGCCTGCATTTTTAAATTAACAATCCTTTGACTCCATTGATAAATTGTACAAAAAGGCTCTGGTAGACGACATGGCAAACATGGTTGAGAAAGTAAACAAAAGAAGAAAGACAAATGAGGACAAGGAATATGAATCCATGAAAAAGAAACATAAAGATGTTCAATTCCTTCAAATTCACGGTTTTGAATACGATTCATTAATCAAACTCACTCTGGAGGAGTTGAAGAAGAAAGTTCAAAATGTGAAAGACTCTCATGTGAGAAACAGACATCTGCAAATATTGAAAGAGAGAAAAAGTAGAATGAGAAGAAAGAAAAGGAAAGAATTTAGAATGAAAAGAGAGAGGCTGAGGCAAAAGATTGGTTTCAAGACCCTCAGAGAGTTCAAACCTTAAAGGATCTTGTAATGAACAAAGGTATGACTGAAGAGGAATTTGATAGAATGCCCCATGCTCAATTACTGGAGATATACAAAAGGGAGCAAAGAATGTATATGGAGACAGAAAGAAAGTTGCAAGAAGATAGAAGGAAAATGGATGAGTTGGTCAGAGCAGAAATGATGGCTGCTTTACACAAAAAGGGTGTCGGTATGGTTAGACTGATAAATCAATCTGCTGAAACCTTGAAGAGATGGTATGAGGAAGAAGGGCTGGAAAAGGTAAAGAAAACTCAACAAGGAAGCACCAGCCATACACCATTAAGATCTGAGAGTGTGAGCCATGAGCAACTGAGAAATTTGAATCTGCCCACACATCTCTTCTTTGATAAAAGGTCAAAGACATTGAGAGTTATAACAGAAGATAAAGAGGAAACTCTCATCATATTCAGAGATGACTTGAGGAAATTTACCAAAGAACAATTAACCAAAATGGCTGAACTGACACTGTATGATAATCAAATCAGAAGTCAGCCATCTGGTCAGTAAAGAAATGATCTCTCGAGATTTATAAAAGAACAAGCAGAAAGGGGTTCCCATTCTTGCAACAAAAGAGAAGAGAAATACGAAGCCAGGCAAGGAGGGAGAAAAGAAACAAGAGGATTAGTGAAGTGCACATCTCAGAGCTCTCCCTCTTTGATACCAAGAAACGAATGTCTCAAGCAAGCAGCTCACATCATAAAAGGAAGACTTTGAAAGAGTGCTTAGCTATGAGAGAAGTGATGCAGGAACCAAACTCATTGGTGCAACAAAATGGAAGAATCACATACATAACTTACAATCAGCATAATGATTCAATTTCATTGAGAAATGAGCCTGGCATACCAATTGCAGTGATAAGACATGATGAAGATCTCAAATTCATGCATCCTCAAGACTTACAAGACTTAATTGATGTCAGATTTCCATATGACTCCTCAGATGCTGTAGAACTGGATATGATCAAACAAAGAGCAACACTTGTCAAGAAATGGAAGGAAGAATCTGACACAGGGAGGAGGAGGAGGAGGAGATAACAAAAAAGAGCTTAACGATGATTATTTTTGTTTCTGTTTATCTTTGTAATTTTTGTTTATTTTGTATTAGATGTAAAGACTTTGAAGTGTAATGCCCAAGAGGCAAAATTCCTAATTATGTAATGAAATGCATGATTTTGAATGATATATTCATGATGTATGATACATGTGTAACTCTATGTAGGTATGTTTTGGTGCATCTGAGCTTGTTCCAATCTAGGGGGAGACTGTTGGGTCGGATTTATGATAAGAAAGATTAGAATCTTCTCAACCTCCTCAGAAAATGGCTAAGTATGGACTTCGAGCAAGCTTAGACGATCGAGCATGGTTTTACTACTTCGAGCAAGGTCTTCAGAACCTTAACTGGTTAATTCTTCTAAGTGTTAAGGCTTCTGTTGTCCACTTAAACCCAGCCACCAGCCTATCAAGCCCCCAAGCACATTTAGCATTTTAAGTTCATGTGATATCAAAAACCTATGGGTCTCACACCTTTGGAGTTAAGATTCACCTACCCCATCTCAAGCATAGTAAAGACAATTAAAAATTGAGTTGAAGCAAACTGGTTCAACATATTACCGTATGATAAGAACCCCTTAATGGTAAAGAAAATACACTTAGATGGAATTATGGATGATAGGTCAAGTGAGGTCGTACGAGCATGTCCTAAATATTATATTATTGGACTTTGTCCTATATATGCCCTAAGAAAATATTTATTGACTAAAAACTTTCAAGTCCCAATAGTGTATCCTCAGAGTCGCCATCTCCTTGGTAACACGTAAACTCTCAGTCTCGTCTAGTATGTGCACTTTGGCCTCTGTTTCTATTTTTGAGAATGCTTCTTTGGCATTTTTTCATTACATAACTTTTCTCTTTTTCATTTTCTTTTTGGACCAATTCTTGGAATACATTTATTTATTTATTTATTTTTTCACTTAGGCATCTTTTACGCTAAATATATAACTAATTTCTAAGCTCGTATAAAAATTGGACATTTGCGGGCACCACCACTCTTTATTTATTTTCATAAAATGGAGTGGCGTGCTAATTTTAAAGTGCATTCAATTCTCACCAGCTTAGGATAATCATCTTATGGTAATACTCTCTATGCCTTATCGAATTTCAGCTTCACTGTCCCCCGTTAGGATGAAAACCCACAAAATCTATGATTAATTAGGTTTATTATGAATATGCATTGGGAAACCTTTCAAGACTAGTTGGGCCTACCGACATATCCCAAGCTTAGTACGCTTTCTTCTTATTTATCTCTTATTATTAGTAGTTGGAAAAATCAATTCCCGATTATACTATCATCTTCCATTATAGTGCAAAAAATATTCCTTAAATTTTTGGGACATTTTTTTTTAAACTTTTTAAATTTTTTTTTTTGTATTTTTTTATTTTTGCCAAAAAAAACATCAATTTCCCATCCCCACACTTAAATTTCACATTGTCCTCAATGTGAGAAAAACGAAATTACAATTAAGATTATGCAAAATATAAAAATGATTTAATGAATTGGAACAAACTCCCCTGGTAAATCAACGATATGCCTCGTGAGTCATGTTCCGTGCCCTCCAATTCGAACGCTTTCAGCAAACTATCTTCAAATAACGTCATCTCTCACGACCAAAAACACCAATCCTGAAGCAAGTGGCATCCCCACACTTGTTTAAAACCATAGCTCATGAAACATCTCATAAGCAACCCTGGAACAACCGGGTTGCTTCCCGTGAAGCGCTAAGTTTATAAAAGAGTCTTCAGCCGGACTCGTTCCCGAAACCTCAATTAGGAGGGTTCTCCTTTATCCTCTTCCCATCAGTGCTCCTCAACACTCTCCTTTTACAACTAGTTGGGAAAAAACTAGTTTTCATATTCATGTGGGCCCAATAATAAGCATTAAGCTTGATCCACCAATTATTGAAATTCTGAGGATGTGACAAATTTGGCACACTTTGATTCCTGACCCCAGATATCCTTCTTAAGTCTCTTGATTTACGTGGCGATCCACGAACGAGTATTTCTAGAAACCTGCCCGCTTTACCACGCACACGCGGATGATTCTTCACAATGAGATACAGTTCTTTATTCTTCAATTCTTCGGATATCTCTTGTGATTCCTCTTTGACAATTAGCTTCTCAACTGGCTCCCCGAATAACAAAACTTCAAGCTCTTTAATATCTCTTTCGGGGTTAAAATCTCTCTCATCCATATCGGTAAAACCCACTAACTCTTCACCAAATTCATCTCTAAACTCGTCCTCCCAAGAGGGAATACACTCCTCTGTCTGATTCTGCAAACCAACATCCTCCAACTCTATCATCGGCTCACTAAGTTGTATTCGACATTTTAAGCCTGACCGAAACTCATCCATAAAATCCCTAAGCGGTGTACTTGGATTCATGCTATGGACGACACATATGAAATCAAAGAATATCTCTTCTGGATGTGGTATGTAATCCATCATTGCACCAGATGAGTCCTTACAACCAACAACATTCCCCATCCTATCGTATATCGGGCAAAATTTGGGCTAATAGTAGCACTTCATGAAGATCACTGCAAAGATAAACTTAAACAGAAAAGGATCACGGGCACCAGATAATAGTGAAATAAACTATATATTACAGAAAAAAAAAACTAAACTAATTTAAAGCAATTAAACTAAACTATATTAACATAATAAAATAAAATAAAAACTACTTAGACTCCTATGACTCAAAAACAAAACAAAATACAAATAGCACGTATGTAGCAAGTAAGTCTAATCAAAGCTAATAACGCAATCGCCAGGAGTCCCCGGCAACGCCGCCAAAAACTTGATGTGCTAAAAGTAGTCAAATAATTATTAACTAAAATTACGCTAATCTAAACACTAAGTAATAATTCTAGATTCTTAACTTAACTAAAACTACTAACCGGCAAGTGAACCGGTCGACTCTAGTACAGCTAAGTAAGTCCGGATATCGAACCCACGAGACTCTTTTAATTACGTAAACTAGCTAATTAGACTCAACTAACTGACAAGACTATTTATTTATATTATGTTGGGGGGTTTTTCTAATAACTAATATTAAATTAATCACTAAGACTTAAAGACGACTTAAACTAGACTTAATTCAAATGATGACAAGCAACCACCTAGGCTACAATCCCTAATTTATCAATTATCAAATAGTTGGAAAATGCTAAGTTATGGAACTGGGATCTTAAATTATTCACTTAAAAAAAACCCAAACAAGACCCTTGACCCTTCTCAAGAAGACACCTATGGATTTCTATTAAGTTCTCAAAAACACCAGTTTAATTAGACTCGCTTACGGTCGCTAATTATTTTATGACAAGTACCTCTATAAGAAATCCTACTTTACAGCGTGGAAATCAAATGTAGTTTAAAGTATTCACTCGACTAGATAAACAAGGTTGAAAAATCAAACCTAGACGGACTCCTTATGAAGAACTAAATCTAGCAATCATAAACAACCAAGACTTATCATATAATCTATCACCTTACAGTTATTTAGATTAGCAGCACACTTAAGTCTATTTGATTTATTAATATTGTTCCTATGGTTTTAATGCATATCAACCATAAACTAGTCAAAAATACACAGTAGATGACCTAACAGAATCCTATCATATGAAACAATCACCAAGGAAATTGTGAAACAATAAAATTCACCAAACAATCCTAAGCACACATATGCATCGAATGAAAAACAAGAAACCTCTTACCTAATCATAAACCATAACAAAACAAAATCCAAACCAAGATTAAATGTCAACAAAAGTTCATTATAAACCTAGGCGGTCTAAGGGTTTAGCCAACAACCATACTCAAGACCAAAAGATAATAAATAGGTTCAAACAATAAATTCATGACGAAAACAATAAATTCAAACTGAATAATAAGAATGTTTGGATAAGTAGGTGTTCAACCCTAACGCTCTCTGCTCAAACCAAATTGCTTTCCTTTGTGGCTGCCCAATTCTCCTCTGATGGTGGCTCTGTTCACGGCTGTCTCCCAACCAACCCTTATGAATTTTGACTTCTCCAAACCCAATCATGGGCCGACCCCCCTTTTTAATTTTTTCTTTCCACTTTGAGGTTCTAATTCCTCTTATTTTCTTTCATTGGCCCATAAATAAACTTCACGGCCCAACCTAATTGTTTTGGTTATCGTAAAGTTGCCATACTTTAGTTGATTGCATATCTGTTAGCCAAAATTGAACAAAAAATAATTATGGAGCATATTTTAATCATTCAATTACATAAGATTTAAAATCTACGTATCATTAAGCCATTTTCCATTTTAGCCCATGCAATACTATTTTATTTTAAACTTATTATATAATAAAACCAATAAAATATAACGAGAATGTAGATAAACGATCAAGTAATGCACCGATCAAATATGAGTATATAAAATAAACCGATCAGTAGTGATGATTGTTTGAGTTAATTTGCTAGTTGGTCTCAAGTTTAGTAAAAGTACTCCAGTTTGGCTTATTGTCTCTAGAAACCGTTAAACTCACGCATGAACCAAATAATAATAATATTTAATAAAAGCTTGGCTCAAAATGACTTAAAATTATAGGGAATATTCATTTAATAATATGTATAAATGAGACCACATCAGCTTCGAGCAAGCTACACTTCAACGAGCAAGAGTGTTCTACTATCAAGCATGGATTGCCAATCGAGCAAACAACCTGATCATACAAGTTTTAACCAAGTGTTACGAGCACAGGATGATCGAGCACATGGGGACAAGCATGGATGTAATAAGAAGATGTCACGTGATCAAAGCAAGGACTTCGAGCACAGTTCAGTTCACGAGCAAGATTTACATCCGAGCATGCTAAAGATTGCTGAATAAGAAAAGCTGAAGACATCAAGAAGAATGAGCTTGCTCGATGGACTAGTTCGAGCAAAGCATGAACTAGTCAAGAGAAATGAAGTCTACTGGAAGGGAATATCTTCCCTGAAGATATTCTAAGTTCGAGGACAGTCAACAAGCATACCTAGCATAGTGAGTTTGCTCAAGCAAGATTGTTACCTTGCTCGAGGACTCAACACTTGTATTATTTTGTATTTCATTATGTAATGATTAGGAGCTTCTAGAAGAAATGTCAGGGTCTATAAATAGGGTCCTAGGTTTCCATTTAGGGCACGGATTTGGATAAGGTTGGCACACACGGAATTGGAGAAACATTCCAAAGAATATTCTATTTGTTTCCTCGTACAGCCATCGCCACCATCATACACGAAACCCCAGACATTCCTTTCACTGTTTCATTAATGATATATTAAATACAGTGAATCTTTGTCTTTGAATGTTCTTTTATTAATTATCCATTATTGTTTCGTGCTTGTTATTTTCATTCCTTCGTTCCCACTTGTTGGATATCCTGATTCCGACGGGATATTTAACATGCCTTTGGGTAATCGAGTCGGTGTGTTCTTGTCAACCTATCTAAGGTTTCACCCGATTCCCGGTCCTGACAATACATACATACATACATACATACATACATACATACATAAAATAAATGAGGATAAGAGTTTTTTATGATACCGGTTCTGTAATATTCAATTTCAAACAAACAGTCATTGATAAACACCCGACTAACAACTGAGCCATAGGAATTTGAGACATAAACTTTCTCTACGAAATTTTAGATTATAAACATACACCTAGAAAGATTACAGATGGTATAGTAGAAAAAAAACTATATATATAAATGGGGTGGAGTTATAATAAGAAGTGGAGTATGTCTAAAAAGTGTAAGAAGTAATCTGGTGCGTTAGATTTAGTGAACAGATGGTCTAGATGGAAAGTGTGCTTTTTAGGCTGTATGTTTTATTTTAATACTTGTTTTATAACACTCCAGGGGCATAATCGTCCAATGTGTTATATTATATATGAAAATATTATCAATTTATAATTATCATTTTTTAATCCAAATTTAAAGCACAACACCAATGATATCACAATATATATAACAGTATGTTTTATATCAAAATTGAAAAAAATAGCTTATTTTAATCCAAATTAAAACATAACACCAAGAACATCAAGAACTAAAACACACTAGCTTAAACATCATAACCAATATTAATGAACAAGATATATTACAGCGTGTTTTTATTAATTACAAGACTTTTAAATAAGCGATTATAAAAGAATTTTCTAACGGAAATGATTTAATCTAGACTAAAAATATGGAGAACAATATTTAAAATTATCCTTAATACCAATAGTAAAACAATGTGTCTAAGAACAAATACACAGTGTCACATCCATCATTACATAATTATCGTGCCACATCCATTATTACAATATTACAACATGCGTTACGTAGTATGATTTTCAAAAGGAGACTTAGGTGTCGACAAAATGGAGTACGATAAGGTAATAAAAAGAAGTGGTTTTTTGCTTTTTTTTATTTATTATTTTTTTAAAGATGGCATATTGGTTAAGTGCAATTTTTTTTCCATTTGTCTCTTAGTAATAAACGATCTCTAAATAGTGAAGTTTCTACCAAGAAGGTAGCACCAAGATAAAAAAAAACAATAAAAATACATGAATTTAGGTCATTTTACTCCCAAATAACATAAAAAAATTCAACTTATGAGTTTGTAGCATTAGAAAGTCAATCATAAAAACAGAAAAGTGATGATACACTGATGCTTGTTCAAGAAGTGGTAAATATGCCTATTTTGTTGCAAACGCTTAACTGGAAATGATATCGACGACGAACCAACGATAATGAAGTCTCCAATAAGCGGTAGCTAAGTATACATTATGGTCTCCGATGTAAAAGGAAATCGCCGGGAAGCAGTAATTAAGTACGGATGGCCGCATATGTACCTAAGGATTCCAAATCCACGCACCATGTGACAGTGGAGCCTTGGTGGTTTGAAGAAACCCTAAACCAACAATAAAAAATTGTTTTTTTTTTTTTTTTTTTTTTTTGAAGCCATGAAGCTCTTAGGCCCAAATCACATGAATGAAGACGACGATTGCAGATGCTGCTGGTGGCCGTAGATGTGTAAAATGCAACGGTGTTTGCTGTAGTCGGAAGAAGAGAAAAGCTAGAGAGAGAATAAGCCCGCCGTCGCCGCCGTCTGCTGCAGCCATAGACGGCCGGAAAAGCCACCGGCAACAGCAGGGCAACAACTCTGTCTCTCTTTACAAAAAGTGATCGGCGTGGTTCCGCCCCAGCCGTGTGTATGTTCTTTCAAGTCAGAGAGAAATAAATGTGATGAACAGAGAGAGAGGTTTAGGTATTATGAAGAGAGAGAGAGTGCATGATGATAAGGGTGGCTCAGATGAGAGAGGTTTAAGAGCATGATGAACGAGAGAGAGGGGTCTGGGATGCTGCTAGCTACCATTTACCCCAAACACGTGTAAAATCTTTCTGTCAAGTTAAAAAAGTATAACTATAATAGCACACAGTATAAATTATAAATATAAATATTAACATATTATTTTATTAAATATTTTAAAATACTTGGTGAATTTCAAAAATTAACAAATCATGTTTTCTCAAATGAAAATTGTTTCGGGTTTTTTAATGGAACTTAAATTTGATATTATGGGTTAAAAGTTGGTAAATAAATTATTTGGTACTGTGTGCTATTAGGTCAAAATTTGTTACGGGTCAAAAATGAAAATTTTGAGTATTTTTAAAAGTTTGAGAATGCAAAATAGATTTATACTCAAATTTGTTATGGGTTTAAAGTGTTAACTTTGAAATGTCAAAAGTATGAAAGTTAGAATTTTAAACATGATTCGGGTTTCAAATTTACTTTTAAGGGCATTTTTTAAATAATCAAAAAGTTCGGGATTTGGCAAACCGACTATTTTCCCCTCAACTATTAAAATGTACGAAAAACTACGAACACTTTCGACATACCACCCCTATGCCTATTAATGCTTCTAACTTTTATCAATTTTGAAATATTTATGTTAATATTAATTTTTCCTTCAATTGTGATCAGAACGTTATATGGGAAGCATGTCATGGAAAACTATGCTCAAATGAAACAAAATATTCACAAAATTGGATAGGTTAACATGTTATTTTTTATGTTGTCATTATGACAAAGTTGATAAGCCTTCTGAAGCTTATCAAAATCTTTTTCATGTTATAGCTTAGAAAAACATAGCTCTTGAAGAACATCCATTATTACAATTTAATGTTCTACTTTCCTTTAATGAGTGGTAAATTGATAAATATATCAATAAAGGTAACGCTAATTTGGTATTTAAACTGAGTGGTTAGAACTACTATCGTATGAGAAGCTTTATTTCCGAAATTGGTTCATAACCAAAAGTCTTTCAGTTATACACATATGGCACCGAGAATAAATTTTTCAATAGAAAGAAATATTCTCGGGTAAGTTTTTGCACGGGCATTTTTTTATTAAGTTTATTTAAAAAATAATTTTGTGATATAAATAAAATCAATTTATGTACACATTGTATAAATACAAACATAGATGTAATACATTTTTTTTTCATATACGCTATATAATTTTTTATTTTACTTATAATTTTATAATTTAAATTATCCCGTGTGTGACATGGGTTCTAAAACTAGTATATAATATAAAAACTTCTAAATTAATTCCAAAAATAATAAAATACCTATGGACAATTCTACTCTCCTTTATTATATTTCATTCAATGGTCCATATCACTTCTTACATTTTTTTATGAAAAACCCACTTCTTATTCTAACCTCGCTCTATCTCTCTCTCTATACACACACACACACACACAAACACACACTAGGTTGTAGGCCCCGTGTTTTGGGGGTTTTATTTAGGTTTTTGTTTTTAGTTGTTTTGCTATTTTTATATTTTATAATGATTTATTTTATTTTTTAACGTAGCTTTGCTATAATTTAATACGTATATTGTAGTTTGTTACATTATGTCACACCCCGCCAAAACGAAAGTGCAGCTGCGCGACGTCATGCATACCATAAGCATATGATTATTGCCAACATAGTAGCATTAGGATACCAATGGTTTTAAAAGTGGTTACAAACCATAACATGTTATTAAATAAATTAGTTTAAGACAAAAATTTGGGATTTCTCGTATATGACCCTAAATATCCATAGGGTTATACAAGTGAAATCCCTCCAAAAGGTATCTTAATTATGCCTTGAGGTCCCGTCTTCATGATTCCTTACGTGCTTGTTAATTCTGTGAAAAACATACGTTTTAAAAAGTCAACACAATGGTTGGTGAGTTCACAGGTTTTTAGACTCAATGAAAATCACGTTATTCATAAAACGCTGAATCAGTTCATAAGTAAGTATACGATAATTTGTTGAAACAAGTACGATGATCCTTCGTAGACTAGCTAAATCTACGAATTAATATGATGAACCCTGAGCCTATAACCAAAACACGACTTATATCCTTTTGCCCTGTTCAAATCTCATAGATGGAATATACGCACCCTGTTTCGATGCAGTATCGGAGGTTAGCGCGACTAACCTAGTAGTAGGAGGAAATGTCAACGTCAATAGTACTATCCGTATATTCTTGTGGCTAACTCCGTTAGCTAATGGTTATAGTATGCAGGCAAGGGGCCTATAACATTACATAGTTAAACTCATGTTTGCATAAGGATTGAGTGTTTTGTTTCTAATTATCATATATAAAAGTAGTTGTGTATGTTCCCCTCCTCCCCGCGGGATTAATAAATCAGTAAAAAAGTAAAAGAGGGTAGTGAAACTCACGTCGTAAGTTCAGTGTTCATTTGGCTAGCAGTTTCAGTTTTGACCCTAGGGTCGCTTCCTTCAGACGTCCTAAATGTGTAAGTCAGTTAGTTAACGTTATCGATTTGCAAGTCGGTTTATGCTAGTCGCTTTCACCCAACTAGTAGTTTGGTTAATTCGTCTGTGCGCTGCTTTCACCAACCGGTCGTTTCGTTTGTTGTGTCGGTTGCTTTCACACAACCGATCGTTTCGTTTAATGTGTCGTTTGCTTTCACCAACCGATCGATTCGTTTACTGTGTCGGTTGTTTTCACCCAATTGATTATGGTATTTGTTTCATAAATAATGTTTCACACATTAGTTTTTGGACGACTCATTGTTGATAATTTTATTCTTTTTGAAAATGAATATTTGTATATCTATATAAATATTAAAAGTGTAATTCTTATTAGTGTCAGTTTTCTTTATATACAACTGATTTGTTTAGTTGAGTGATAAATATATATCAAGATTATATATTTATTATTATATAATATTCCTCCAAGTTACGATTATTGTTTTTTGCAAAACATGATATATTTACATTCTCGTTTGAAATCTCACAACCGACTTTACATATATACCGTTTCGGTCATTTAACTAACTCGTAAAAATTATTTTTTTTACGTTTAATATATGTGTACTTTCAAAATATACATTTTTATGTAGAGATCATTGTTTGAATACTAAAATGTTATATGTTTATATCCAAAATCATAATCCAATTCTTGTTTACTCGATAAATATATACTCTTTACAATTTGTCATTTAAACGTACAACTTATATAGTTTTATATAAAAATTGAATGTAAGCCTTAAAATATGTAAACATGTATCTTATATAATAACGAATAAAAATCCATTTTTTTTATTGTGAAATACGTCATACTTTAAAATATGTTTATTTTTGTGTTTATAATTCATGCATATTCTTTTAATCATATTTACTCAAAAATGCATATTTCAAAATTATATTCTTGTATCTTAGACATATAATTTAACCGTATGTCCATTATGACTATAAAATAATTAACTACGTAGTTTTTCAAATCACCAAGATTAAAAAGTCACGATTTACTCTACTTATTTAAAAGTTATTTCATCGTCTTTTTCCCACTATATTAGTGCTCTAGCCATATTATATTTCTTTATTCTCATGTATATTATTAAGCAAGACTATGATATCTATTAACATAACCTTACATTTTAGTTGTACGAAAACCTAATATACCACCCCTTTTAAACTAGATTATGAAATCTTTCAATCTCTAACCAAGTTTCATGTATATTAGGTTTATAAAATTATTATTTTTATTTTATTTTTTTAGGGAAAATGCTATAGATAACCAACCTACCTTTTGTATTTGTCGACAAAAGTTGCTTCACTTTTTTTTTGCATTTAAATCCCTAAACTTGACTTTTTTAAACAAAAATATAAAATGACCTGGTATAACAAGTTTTTAGGGCCCACCATAACTAATATGTTATATAATATAAATAAATAATTAAAAAATACTTATGATTTTAAATTACTCATCTCATCTCCGGTCACCTACCACCCAGGAACCACCATCGCCACTCACCAACCTTACTTCTCTCTCTCTCTGAATAGTCTGTCACTTTGTCACTGCTCCATCTTCTTCTCCGTGATCATGTGCTTCAACCTCCAGTCATCGGCGTCAAAATTATTCGTCTTCTTATGCCCCCGCTTTTGTTGCCGCTCAACCGAGTAACGATCTGAACCTACCACTACTTCCCCGGATATGGGGCAACAGGAATTGAGAACTGACGGATTATATTGGGATTATTGGGGTCTTGGATTTGCTCTAATTTTGTAGATACCTGATAGATTTCAGGTGAAGTAAGATTTGATTTAGTAGGAGCGATGTCCGTGAATGGTTTGCAATTTGGGGTATTTGTAAGAAGTTATCATACCAATAAAGTTATATTGCTTCTCTATGTCTTTACTCTTGAATGATTTCATATTAAAGAGAAGAATAATAATATAAATTAAATATCTCTGAGGGAAGGGTAGAGAAACAAAGAAAGAAGTGAAGTTGGTGACGATGGTTCCTTGGTGGTAGGCAACAGGAGATGAGATCAAGAATTTAAAATCATAAATGTTTTTTAATTAATTTATTTATATTATATAACATATAAGTTATGGTGAGTCCTAAAAACTGGTTATACCAGGAATGTCAAGTTTAGGGACTTTAACATGCAAAAAAAAGTGAAAGGACTTTTGTGAGAAAATACAAAAAGTAGGTTGGTTTTCTACGTCATTTCCCCTTTTTTAATGTATGCATGTAGATTGCTCATGGGTGAAGATCTTAGCATAAAAAAACTTTATAAACATGTAAAGATAGTTTTAGAAGAAATTATCTCACCATGTTCAAATACTAGGTTCGTTTAGGATGATGAAACAAGAAAGTTTGAGCTAGTCTCCACTTGAAAACTTAACGATCCAAAATCCATGCTTTAGCTTAGAAACCGACATCGGGATCTATCCGCTCGGTTTACGGGAAGAGACCGAAGAGCGTTTCAGGTCTAATAACGGACCTAAGAGTGTCTCGGGTTGGGTTTGGATCTATGTTCGGGTGGTACGCGGTTGTGGGTGGCGTTTGGTGGTGGAAGGTGGTCGCTCCGGTGGTGTTCGTTGGCACGCCGGTTGCACAGAGAGAACGAGAGAACAAAGGAGTGTGTTTGTTATGTGTTTGAGTTGTGGTTTGTTCATATAACCAAAGGTTTACTTATAGGGGTTTTTAGGAAATGGGTCTCCTCATATAATAATCAAAGGTTGGAAGTAGTGTGTTAAGTAAAATCATGGAATGGTGATGGTCTGATGGTCGGCCAGATTCAAGGGAAAGATAAAAGAGATTGAGGGTGGGTGGTGGATAGATTTGATAAAGATTGTGTTTTCAAATTATAATTCTTTGCATAAAGTGGCATGTGTACAATGGTGAAGAGTGCAAGGATTCGGCCAAGAGGAAAAGAATATATGAATGGGTGTTTAATGTTAATTAATGGCTTTTAAGATTGTATGTGTATTTTAGCTTTGAATTCTGTGAGTAGCTAGAACTAGATTGTTTCGGTTTTACAATCCGTAGTTATTTACTCTAGTTATGACTAGATTTAATATTCATGGGTGTGTGTGAGCATTATTTTTGTTTGGTCGTTTTACAAAATAAGCATTTGTTTATTAGTTTATTACATGCCTAGGTAAATTTATACCGATATAGACATAGATGCACTTAGACAAAATTTTACGAGACATTTCTTTTAAAATGAAAATACGCATAGTCGAACATAAATATATATTTTTTTTCAATCTCGTAAACGAATACATAATATACAAATTTTACATATTATTAACTCTTTTGTTTAAAACATTTCTTGCATTAAATATTTTTATCACCAATGTCCATATTCGTTGTATATATCCGAAAATTCGAGTAAAATAAATTACTTAGATATAATGTATCGTGCACGTTTGGGCTTATTCTAGGCTCTTTGTAATTAAAGTAAACCGTATTTAATCTAAAAGGAATTAATGTAAAGAAATTAGGTTAAATATTCATACGAAAGATTACTGGTTTAGCGGGGTGTCACATTCTCCCCATGTTATTAGAATTTCGTCACGAAATTTAGTTGAGGTTAAGTCCTTTAAACTCGTTATAAGCATGACCTTTGAAGGAATGGTTTATTGGAATTGAGTGGAGAGATTCATATGCTTACCAAGAATGAATCATCTTATTTAAGTGTTTATATGCAGGACACAAAGGTCAGTGGTGTTGCGAATTTTTTTAATGAATACATTCAAAGGAACGCAAATACTAGATTACGAAAATGGTTGGGATTCTAAAACCGCAACAAATACATGACGCAAGTGCTTTCTGTATTCCTTTATGTCGAGGGAGACGCCATTGACATGACAATGCCGGAAGAACAGACGTTTTAAGTTGTTATCATAACCTAGGTGCTAGTAGTTCCAGAAACTGCAGGCTACCGTAAAAAGTGAATTTTTTTTTCATTTACTAATAGAATATAACACCACTTTCAAACCTCTGTCTCACCTAAAAGGTTAATTTAAGATGGTATCGGCATCATATTGTCTTATTTAACGATTGTACAAACAACTAGATTTGCATACGAATATAGCAAAGCATCCATTGCGTGGAAAAGAGAGTATATTAAAATCAATTATTGCTACCAATAATTGTTACTGTCAATAGTTGAAACGATTTGATCGGCAGAGTGACCCATTATCAATAAAATGGATGACATTCAATAATATATATTAGCCAGGGGACGTGGAGTCTCTTGTAAACATATGCAGAGAGTGAACTCAATCTTTAGAAACTGACTTGCTAACAAAAACTTTGAATATCTTATTCCAGAATCTTAGTGCATCTTGATGGTTTCAAGGAATTCTAGTCTATTTTTGTATAGAATACGTCACATGTCTACGGAATAATGATCACGAATGAATTTAAGGTTTGATGAAGAGATTTAGGGCCAAGATAAAGACTCGACGACACGGTTTTTTTTAATAAAATTTGAGGCATATAGGGAATATGTAACGTCATAAACGAAGTTTTTAGTGTTACGCTTATCGACGTGTCAAGCGTCTTTGTCAAAAGCAATAATGACGTAGTTATGGGCAGGAGCAATAATGATGTGGCGTGCGCATATAATGCATATATGTATGAACCCTTGGGTGTGCAATGCAATCCACACATAGCATATGTGACTAGAAATACTTTTGTAGAGATCGAAACATGGAAGATCTTGATTTTAAAATTTGAGTAGGGGTCAATTCAAACTATCGATTAATCGGTCTAGCAGCTTATTGCGACTACATGATTAGACTGAATCATATGGTTTACGCTCTAGAGTATTCAAATAAGTTAGCTCCGAAATGCTAACTTGGCAACGAGTAGGAATACTTATTAGTCCCATTGAGGTGGTTTTTGGAAAAAAAAATATCATTTGTTAATATTATCCTTCCGGTCTATAATAATAGAAAGGTTAATAGTTATGCCACGAAATACATCCTCTATTTCTAGTGACTAGGATTTGCATGCACGACATAAAAACATATGTGGACTAAATTCCTCATTTGCATAACAGGATGTGCTCACTATTTTCTTTATAATCACGAATTGTAAGAATCAGCATAGAAAGCGACTCGGTATGGTTATAGATGTCGAAGTTATTATTATTATTTTATTTTACATGAAAAAGACGCTTCAAACAATTTTGGGTGTTGGGCTTATAACGTCTGAAATGGATAACAAGAATCAGGAATGCGATCATCATGATTTATTAGTCGGATTATGATTTTGGAAGTCTGAAGCCATTTTGAGTCTATCGGTGTTAATGATCATTATTCATTTCAAACCACTAGTGCCAAAGTTGGTTATTATTATTATTTTTTGATTGATCCGTAGATACCAATGCCGATTACTCCCTAAGTAGACATTAGGACGCTGGTGGTTAGGGAATAGAATGTTTAAATCTTATGTTATGTTACGGCGAGGAAGAATATAGAGGTCATACTGTTGTATTGGTTTTCGTAAATTTAACCAACAAGACGCTTGGTGTAAACTATTGGACATGAGCTTTGTCAAATCCCCAAAGTTTAGAAAAGAGAAAAAAAAAATAAGCGAAGAATTAGTTTTGGAATAAAAAGGACTCAAATGATCATGAAGATTGAATAAAGAAATGTGTATTTTTTCTTTTTTTTTACTTGAACAATCTAGCAAATGAATTTCAAATTATATTATTGTTTAACTGTTTGTTGAAAATTTCAAATAGTACATAATTAATTTTTAAAATTAACTATATAGCTTTTGTTTGTGGATAACTCGTTCATAAAATTTTTATATATGTATTAATAAAACTATATAAACATTGCGAGGTTTTTGAGAAATACTATCATCATAACAACTCAAAAAGTTTTACCCAATAATTCGAGCAAAACGTATAAGTGTAATAAAATTTTTCTTGTACGACTGATGTGGCGTTTTGAAAGTTCAACTTTAATAGACAACACACTCACATAAAGATGATAGTGTTGAACAAATAGGTTTTAGATTTGTTTTTTTTTTTTAATTCACAAAACCATATGCTATATGGATCTTTATAAAAGAAAGTTCTCTTACTTGAATGTTTAAATAATCGTGATATGATTGTATATAAGAACACAATTATTTAACATGAAATCATAAGATTTAAACACGAAATATTGTTTAGGAAATTCCTTTTATCGATCTAGTTTAAAATCTAAAATAAAACAATACTTTGTAAAGGTGTTTAGAACCTGACCGCCACATGAGGCTCAAAGTAACAATAAGTAGGGCTAGATTTAAGAGAAACATATTTAGCGATTAAAATGGGATGCAAGAGAAAAATGAACGAGCTTGATACATAAGAGTAAGATAAGCATCGGAGGATGAAATAATTTCTTATACAAATTATGCGTGACTACTTAGCGATCATCACAATGACATATGGTGAGTCCTATTATCATCAAGAATGAAGAAATTCATTGATGGTTGTAAATTGAAATGTTGTCCAAGGAATTAACACTCTTTTTTTATCTGGTGATTTGATAACTTTGAAGGGATCACAATAAACACCAAGCATATGGTGTAAATTATGGCAATGGTTAAAAGAGATTTGAGAGCATTGAAATCAATGAAATACGTAGGTTGAGGGAAGTCATAAGAATGCATTAATATGGTATAGCGTTTGGTAGAAGGTTCCAACGAAGGTAAAGTTCGTTTGGATCATTAAGCATATTACAAGATCATGTTGTCAGCACCCCGAATGCTTGCGCATGTGCGAGAAGTTTTCAGTTGTTACATAACTACCAGCAGGTAGAGTATACGAAGGGCTAGATTCCATTTACAAGGGTAATGAGAAAATTTTCGTATACTATGTCATACAATGCTTTGACCAGATAGAAGATGAGTCATTCTATTTCGGATAAGTGATGCTAGACTGTCGCTATCTAGTCAAAAACAAATAAGTCAGTGTCCTAATCACCTTAAACTAGTCAGGGTAAGTAGGGTGTCAAACCACGAGGAGTATGTGGTCAGTGTAGAGTGAAACCGATTCCTAACATTATGAAGTAAACTCTTAACAAAGTGCTGATCACACTAGCAATTGATTTGGTTTTAATATCAAACAAATAAGGTAAGCAAGATTCAATCAAGTAAACAAAGACAAATCACACCCGGGAATCCAAGTAAGCAAACTAACAGCAAACTCATGCACATAACAGATAAACTATCCTGTGTCAACTACAGACTGACTAACCGGTTAAACCTTAGGCATCCACGCTCGCTAACACACGGCACTGGTTCTCAAATGGTCCCTGCAAGTGTGACTCAACTAAGGGCAAACGTATGCCTTCTCACAATTAACAGGTCAAACAATCCTATAAGCAATTATCATAGCAACTGGCACGTTAAGCGTTTTGATCGAAATAAACCTAAACTGACGATGTGCACAACAATACTGGACATCAATACTCATAGATTAACATCAACATAATTACAATCAATCGTTCTAGTACATGAGAAAAGACTGAAAGATTACAAACTATACATCCCGGGTATGACTCGAAGGGTCTAGCCGCGTCTCGGCATCTCTCGGTCTTCGGTTATGATGTTATAGAACATGTAGATGACCGTGAGATGAATGGAAGTGATGGTGGACAGCTATTCTCCTCCAAAAATGCTCTCGAAACTCGATAATGGCGTTTAGGGTCGTCAAAACGAATATAATATACAAACCCTAACTTTCACGTCTGTGCAGACCATCACGTAGCGCGATGGTCCCTTCCTCTGGTCCATCGCGCTACGCGACGGACCAAAAGTCAACGCATCATTAAATCAAGGGCATCGGGTAGCGCGATGCCCAACCTTCCACACCCGTCGCGCTACGCGACGGGTGGCTTCACTCAGCAACTCCAAATAAATGCCTCGGTTTACGTGCTGGACATCCCGGGTCTTTGTTCCATGCTCGTACAGGTCCAAATTAAGCACGTTAAGTACCTGTGACCTGAAACACAATAAACACGTATGAAGTACCAAAGTTCCTAAACTAAACGATTAAAATGAATACATTAACACATTAACATATGTACAAATAAACCGAACATCACATCCCCACACTTATCTTTTGCTTGCCCTCAAGCAAAACTCTAGAGTAGACATTAACCACCATCATAGGTCAACCAATTATCACCATTAATACTAGTAAGGTTTAAGGTCATACCCAGTTTCCCAGACTGACACTTTCTAGATTGAAAACCCACAAATAAAGTTAATGCTACAATAAAACCCTAGAATCGCCAGACAAGTGTACTTTGTTTCCGGTTAAGGAATACATGATTACACCCCTCACACTATCAACACTCCTCTCAGTTTAATATCTGGACTAGCAAAAGATGTGCTAGTATATGTCTATGCCCTCAAAATACCTAATATGAGTTACAACTTAATACGCTTGCAGTTCAGTCTTATCTCCACCCATTAACTTAAGGTTTTGCTGAGGCTTAGGTTCGGGTGCGGATTGGGCTTATTTAGTGACTCGGGTGGATGAAACCCAGTTAAACAAACCAATATACAAACTCACAAATACAAACGAATTGATTACACAATCAACTGCTATTTACATACTCGACTGCTAATAATAACTGAAATACTAAGCTGATAACTTCTTTTTGTCTTTTTGCTGATTTTTTTTTTTGCATCAATAACTGATATTTACAACTCTGAACTTTACAACTCATCTGACTAAGTAGAACTCGAAATATATACAACTCGATAACGAACTGGATTTCATCACACGGGTAAAAATAAAATAAAGGCCAAGGCTAAAATGGTATGTAATGTTCAGTTTAGCAATTAAAAAAGGAATATGGTTTAGTGAGGAAATATGAACGGAATAGGTTTTCTAAAGTCCTAATCTCCATACAGGTGGTGGTATTAAGATCTCGAAAAGCATGTGACAAGCAAGTTCTAATTCTGTAAAACATACCGGTTTCCCTCAATAAATGACAAGACATATTTTATATCTATTATATAATATGTGTATTAAGTATAGGGGCTAATCTCACAATATGTCTGGAAATATGGGCTGCCGATATGAAACATGTATACCAATCCCCTTAACTCGTTATCCCGGCCTAAACGATTCCGTTTTCAACTTCTCATTTTAAGACATTTGTCGGGAAAACTATCGAGAAGCTGAAAAACCAACCATAACCGAAAACCTCTAACTTGGCATTAATAGAAAAAAGTGACAGTTAACAACTTAAGTTTCTGAATACTCTTCGAGGTACTATCGGGCTAAAAATTTTCAATTTTCCCCCATCCCCACACTTGAGATTGACATTGTCCTCAATGTAAAAATAATAAAACCATTAATAATCATTTGAGGGATGGGGTTGTACAGACAGTTTGCTACTCGAAAACTCGGGGAACAAATGTGATGGGTTTAAGCAACTTATACAATTATAGTTTAACAACTAAAATAAAAAACAACAAAATATATGAAACCGAAATCACCTGATAATCACAACAATGCAATGCTAAACTCGGCCCATAACTCTTAACACACTCGTGACACACGTCTCCATCTCCGACCAATACTGAATAATCAAATATGCACAAATCTCGAGACATGTATAAGCAACCACTCACAAGTATAACAATTTAGGTCTTTCGAGAGTTAAAATTATTATATTATAAAAACATTACCGAGCTGAGTTATTCAGTTTCATAAAAAATTTTGTTAACCAATTAAAAATAATAGAAGACCTAACTCACTTTCGTAGGAATCACGGTTGCATTTAGCGTATGCAACAAGCCCTTTAAACCCCCCGGTAGCCCAGGTGGACGAGTGAGGTCTCATGAGGGTTTATAGTGAACACACCCACAAAGTTCCAAAAGCAACCCAAACAAGTATACAAAAGTATACAAATATACGTATCAAATACAGCAGACAACCATCACAAGATATATATACAAGTGTTACCCAACCGGCTACCCATACATGTTTTCCTAAATATAATATAATATTATACAAACCATATGAATACAAACAAAATTAAAGGAAAAACAACCAAAAACTGTAACCACCGCCTGCTGCCAACTAATCTCCTCCCGCAGGGCAGCCTGATCAGCTGCCTAACCCGACCCTGACGCCTCCGCCTGATCTCCAACCTGTTGGTGTGTCTATAAGGATGCTGGGATTAGTACCTGTAGATGAGTAAATAATATGCGGAAATAGTCATCTTGGCGGGCCATGTAGGCCCGCATCTCCATCTGCATCGCAGCCTGCTGCTGCTGAATAATCTCTAATGTGACTGGCTGTTGCGGCTGCTGTGGCTGGCGGAGTGGATGCTGCTGCTAGGGTCTCATGATATGGGGGACATAGGCGGGCTGTCGGCGCGTAGAAATGCCCATCTGGAGAGCGACAGCCGCTTCTGTCCTCGGAGGTGGTGGTGCCTGAGGACCCTGTCAGACCGGGACGAGCGTAGATGGATCATGAAGCTCACAGTACCCGGCCTTCCAGGCATCCTCCAAATCATACAGGGTCGACACAGGACCAGGGGTAAAATAATCACGAGGATAGTGGTCGAATACCCCAGGCTCTCTGCAATCAGGGTGATGTATGGACCCATAGATAACTGGGCTGACAGCCTCTGCCAACCCCGGCTCCGGGAGAACGATGCAAGGAGCAGCATCGCGATATTGCCTCCTGGCGGGTAATCATCGATAGCAATGCGAAAAGATCAATGTTTCTGCACTTCTCGTGGCCCGAATGGTGGCAAACAATAGAGCAGGCAACAACGGGGTCCCGAATGGACGACTCGACAACAGAGCTTGAGTGGGCCCCGTCGGCTATCGTAGCCCAAAACTGGGCCAACTGGGCCTTTGTCAGCCAAAACTCCAGATCAGTCTGCGATCGGAGAGTATAACCCCGGATGCTCGTAAGGAACTCCAGGATCAGCACCTCCTCGGCGGTGTTAAAGCCGGTGGCCACGGAGAACTGAGGCACGGACATCTCGTATGTCCGCTGGCCAAGGGCGAATGACACCGCATGGGGCTCGGTGAAGTCGGTGGGCACATCTCTGAACGTGGAAAAGAACTCACGGGTGAGCTCGATGTACTGTGCCAAACCAACCGTGAGGACCTGAACCCACCGAGCTCTTAGCGTAGCCCGGACGTCCACCTCCCGGCCCACTGTGCAGAGCAGTGTCCAATCAATCATCCTATGTCGGAACAGCTGCATCGCTGCAAAACGGCGATATATGGTCTACTCCTCCGACAAAGGGGCAAATCAGAGAATGATGTGCGGGATCTGGTGGCCGTCCCCCATGATCAACTCCCGAACCGTATCGGGAGTGATTGGGATCTCATCCCCGTCGCACCTGATGACCCTTGGTGGACGCACCACGGGCTGCGGGGGCTCTGGAGCACCTCTATGTCGGGCGACGGGACCACGTCGTCCCGCGCCTGCTGGTCTCTGTCTCTTGTGCCCGTCGGCACCTGATGACGAACTTGGAACATATGACATGCTGCACGATACAGATAGAATATCAATAAAAGACACGGAAAATGAGAAAAATTCGGGATATCCTATTTACATCTAAAATAAATCCAGGTATCTCCAACCGAATGGAGATTGAGTACGGGCTGAAAACCTAAAAACGATTAACGCTCAAAATCCCGAGACGCGACACTATACAAGACTCGACTTGACAAAACCGACTCGAATGAACAGACATAACCGACAATTGTCTCGAAAAATGTGCAACGCGACGAACTTGACTCGGGACTCACAGAATCAAGCGGTTCGGGTCTCGAAATTCATTTATATTATTATAATATTATTAAATTAAATTATTATGTTATTTTAAAATATTATTAAAATTATAGATTAATTCATATTATATATTTTATATTAAATTAATACTTTTTAAGAAAAGATATTATTAATGATATTATTAGTAGTAATTAAAATTTGTTAACTTTTCTTAAATTAGATTATGTATTATTATTATAATATTAAATTATATTAAAATATTAGAAAATATTATTAATATTATTATTAGTATTAAATAAAATATTAAAATATTATTTTTATATGATATTATAAATATAAGACATTAAAATTAAGTTAGACATTAATATTATTATACCTTTTTTATTAAAATAATATTATAGTATTAAAATATATTAAAATAATATTAAAATTTTATTATTCATTAATTATTTTAATTGTATTATTATTATTAATAAGTTTCGACTTACAAAACCCGACCCAACACCTCATTTAAATATAACCTGAAACAACACCAATCCTGCCAAAAATCAACCCAGCAACCCAAACTAATATTTCGAACTTAAGTCTCGGTTTAACCATGGTCTAACAATGAACAACACCAAATCGATTTTCAATCAAATGAATACGCTTAAACTCAACAACACCAAATCGACTAACCTACACAACCCGACATGACTCGAATCCCGACACCCACAACAATCCACAAACCCGACGCACATTTAAACTCAATAACAATCAACTAAACTCACATCGAGATCGGAATGACAAAACTAATTGACTGAGGTGGTTGAAAACAACGACTACGGCGGTGAGAGTGGTGGCAAGTGGAGACGGCGATGAGAGTGGAGATATGAAGAGAGAGAGACGGTGTAGTGATGATGATGTATATGCAGTGGTGGTGGTGGCCGGATAATGGCGATGGTGGTGGACTGTGATTGATGGTGATGGAAGGTGAAGAGGCAATGGTGGATAGATGGACGGTGGTGAAATGATAATGGTGGTAGGCGGAGGATGACGGTGTTGCGGTGGTCGGCGATTGGAATGAGAGAGAGGGAGAGGAAAGATGAAAGTGATGAAGGTAGGGAGATGGGAAGGCGGTGGGGGGGGGGGGTGATATAAATATAAATATTATTAATATAATAATAATATTATTATTATTTATTTTTCTTTTCGGATTATCCATGGCCCATCGTGTAGCGCGATGGGTCATGGGGATAAGGGTCGCGCTACGCGACCCAAAATCAGTCAAATTATGGTTTGGACATCATCGCGTAGCGCGATGGTGTCTGGTTTGGCGTCATCACGCTACGCAATGACGTCAGACGTCTGGGATGTCACAGACACCATCGCGTAGCGCGATGGTGATCTGTCAAGGACCATCGCGTAGCGCGATGGTCCCCAATGGACAGAAAGTTTTCGCCGATTTGGGGTCGGGCATTTTCCAACCCGGTCACTTTTCGACATCCCGACGTCACCCTGAACACGTTTCCGAAGTCGAAATTTGCAATAAGTACCTGGAACGTCACGAAATTGACCAAAAACTTACCGAACCTCCATGATGCACACTTCACCAAAAGCCTCCCCACACTTGGGATTTGCTGCACAAAACTCGAGACAAAAGTCAAACAACGACTCAAGACACAGAAAGTTAAAATGGAACACACTTACAACCCCCGGGTTGCCTCCCGGTCAGCGCTAAATTGCGTGTCTACAGCTCGACAATGCCTCGAATGTGTCAATTATCTTCATAAACCGGTGAGGTCAAAATGAAACTCACCGATTCTTTGTCCATTTTGTGAATGTCTTCCATTTTGTGAATGTCTTCCATCTCAAGTTAAAATGGAACACACTTACAACCCCCGGGTTGCCTCCCGGTCAGCGCTGAATTGCGTGTCTACAGCTCGACAATGCCTCGAATGTGTCAACTATCTTCATAAACCGGTGAGGTCAAAATGAAACTCACCGATTCTTTGTCCATTTTGTGAATGTATTCCATCTCCAAATATGGCTTCCACCTATAGTCAATTACCACTTGTCGAATGTGGTCATCAAAATCCTCAATCTCGAATTGCCCGTGATTACCAACTCCAACAATCACAAACGGGCCCGTCCACTTACTCTTCAACTTACCCGGGAAAAGCTTCATCCTAGTGTTGTATAACCATACCTTTTGACCAATCTCAAAGCTTTTCAACCGGATCTTCGCGTCATGAACTTTCTTCATTTTCTCCTTGTAAGCCGATGCACACTCATAAGTCGATGCACACTCATATGCTTTACCTGCATCATCATAACTAGTATTAACTTCCTTAGTAGCCCAATAAGCACGTTGTGCAATCTCAACCGGTAAATGGCAATCCTTTCCATACACAAGTCTATATAGCGTGGTTCCAATCGGGGTTTTAAAAGCGTTCGGTAGTCCCATAAGGCGTCGGTCAACTTAGTTGACCAATCCTTCCGGTCCGTCCGAACAGTTTTCTGTAAAATCTGTTTAATCTGCCGATTTGAAACCTCAACTTGTCCACTCGTTTGTGCATGGTAAGGCGTTGCAATTCTATGATCCACCCCATATCTTTTAAGGAACTTTCCAAATTTAAAATTTTTAAAATGATAACCCCCGTCACTAATAATAGTTCGGGGCATTCCAAACCTTGAAAAAATGTTGCTTTGCACAAAATTACAATCTACAGAGTGATCATTTGTCCTAGTGGCTATCGCCACGACCCATTTAGAAACGTAATCGACAGCCACTAGAATGTATAAATTAACGTTTGAGTTCGGGATTGGGCCCATGAAATCGATCCCCCACACATCAAAGATATCAATTACTAGGATCGGTTTCAAGGGCATCTCATCCCTCTTGGAAATACTCCCGAATTGTTGACACTTCAAACAACGTGTCGCGAACTCGTGAGCATCTCGAAACAGTGCTGGCCAATAAAAGCCACTAGTTAACACTTTTCTCGCAGTTTTTTGTCCGCTAAAATGACCACCACACGCAGACGAATGCGCGTGCTCCAACACTAATCTAACATCCTCTTCAGGTATGCATTGCCGAATCATCTGATCAGCTCCAATCTTGAACAGATCTGGGTCGTCCCAAATATACTGCTTCGCCTGTGACACCAAATGTTTCTTCTTCCTCCTTGGCCAATGCTCGGGCAATTCACCTGCAACTTTAAAATTGACAATATGAGCAAACCAAGGGTTTTGAGAAACCGCCAAAATTTGTTCGTCGGGGAAAGACTCGTTTATGGGTCTGTCCCGGTCTCCATCCTCTAACACAATCTGGGACAAATAATCTGCAACGACATTTTATGTTCCCTTTTTGTCCCGGATTTCCAAAATCAAATTCCTGCAATAACAAAACCAATCTGATCAACCGGGGTTTTGCGTCTTTCTTGTCCATGAGGTACCTAACTGCAGAATGATTAGAATAAACAATTACTTTGCTACCCCATATGTAAGAACGGAATTTGTCTAAAGCATACACTACAGCGAGCAACTCCTATTCAGTTGTGGTATAATTCAACTGAGCGTCTGAGAGGGTCTTGCTCGCATAGTATATAGCAACGGGTTTCTTCTCAACCCGTTGACCCAAAACAGCCCAGACTACATAATCACTCGCGTCACATATAATTTCAAAAGGCAATTTCGAGTTGGGCGATTGCAAAATCGGGGCTTCCACTAACTTCTGTTTCAAAATGTCGAAGGCCTTAACACATTCCTCATTAAAATCAAATGGGGCATCCTTTAACAATAGGTTACATAAGGGTTTGGTGATGTCACTAAAACCCTTAATAAACCTTCTATAAAACCCGACGTGCCCGAGGAAAGATCTAATGCCTTTGACATTTTTTGGATTAGGTAGGGTGGAAATAACTTGAACCTTAGCTCGGTCCACCTCGATCCCACGACTCGACACAACATGGCCCAATACAATCCCTTCCTGGACCATAAAATGACTCCTTTCCCAACTAAGAACCAAATTTGTTTCAACACATCTTTCTAATATTCTTTCGAGCTGATGTAAACAAGATTCAAAAGATGTGCCAAAAATTGAGAAATCATCCATGAAGATTTCTAAGGACTCCCCCACCATATCGGAAAAAATACTCATCATGCACCTTTGAAAGGTGGCGGGGGCCTTACATAGTCCAAATGGCATTCGCCTAAATGCGAAAGTACCATATGGGCATGTGAACGTAGTCTTTCTTGATCTTCAGGATGAATAGCTATCTGGTTATAACCCGAATGACCATCTAAAAAACAATAGAATTTTTGACCTGATAGCCTTTCCACAATCTGATCGAAAACAGAATTGGAAAGTGATCTTTCGATGTTGCCGCGTTCAGTTTTTGATAATCAATGCAAATACGCAACCCGGTTACCGGCCGGGTGGTAACCTCGTTACCTGAGTCGTCCTTAATGACTTGGGTGCCCGCCTTCTTTGGGACTGTCTGATTCGGGCTCACCCATGAATAGCAAAAATAATTCCAGCATCGAGCCACTTCAACACTTCCCTCTTCACAACTTCCCGCATGTTCGGGTTCAATCGTCTCTGTGCATCATGCGCGGGTTTCACATCCGGATCTGTCAAAAATTTGTGCATAACTATCGAGGGACTAAACCCTTTCAGATCTGCGATGGTCCACCTGATCGCCTCCTTATTCGCAACCAGCACCTTCAGCAAAGCAGAAACCTGTTCCAAAGACAAGTTAGAAGCTATAATAACAGGCAACGTATCATTCTTACCCAAAAACGTGTATTTCAGATGCCTCGGTAGCTCCTTCAACTCAACTTTCGGTGCTTCCTGTAAAGACGGTTTCAACCCATTATCGATCTTCTCGGGAAGCGGTTCTACCTAAACCGACCACGGGGGTCGATCTCCCCGTAAAGCTGCAACCTCTAGCTTCTTCTCCTCTTCTTCCAGCTGCTTATCAGTTTCCACTTGTAATCTGTCAAACATAAAACACGTCTCCGTTGTGCCAACCGGATCCACGACCGAGTCATATAACGGAATGCACTCGTCAATAATGTCTGCCATAAAGCATTCATCATCGACCGGAGAATTATTTACATGTGTGAAAACATTAAGTCTAAGCTTATGGTTACCAAATGCCACGTCTACAATATCGGTTCGACAATCGATTTTGGCATTTGTGGTGGCCAAAAATAGCCTACCGAGGATAACCGTGGGTTGTTTGGTTCTCTCACTCGAAACATAATCGAGAACCAAAAAGTCATCTGGATAGTAAAAATCTTCCACCTTAACGATCACGTCATGTAACATTCCCCGGGGAAGTTTCGGTGTCTGGTCCGCGAGAACAACCGTAGTCGCGACTGCCTGAAGCGAACCGAAGTCATACTGATTGTACAGACTTCCCGGGAGGATGCTAATGCTATCTCCAAGATCTAGGAGTGCCCGTGTCATTTTAAAATCATCCACCTGAATGGATATAATGGGCGTTCCCGGATCTTGTAGCTTAGGTGGAAGAGCACCCGAAAGAATTGCACTCACATTATCTGTTAAATCAATTTGTTTAGGGATCTTTCGATTCCGTTTTTGTGTGCACAAATCTTTCAAGTACTTAGCATAGGCGGGAACTTGTTTTATGGCATCTAAAAGAGGAATGTTAATTTTAACATGTCTAAACGTTTCCCACATTTCTTCCTGCTGTGGGCCTCGTTTAGATGCCATCTTTGCCTTTGATGGCGACAACAAGGCATCGGGATAGGGGACGGTTTTAGCCTTCCCCGTGTCCTTAGAATTGTTGTTACCATCCTTCAGAACCGGTTCGTTAATTTTAATTTCACTTTTATTATTTTCAATTAAAACCGGTGCTGGTTCGTCGTCATCGTCACTGACAACTGTTCATCAACATTTTCCACCACCCCATCGACCCGAGATGGTGGACCCCCAACCTTATTACCATACTTTTTCCCATTTCTTAAAATACTTACCTGATTGACGTGCTTCTTCGAACTCGAACTGAAATGCTGCGGGTTCACTGTGGTATCACTCGGTAACTGACCCGCGGTTTTCTGCAACTTTGCCATGTCTGCTGCGAGCTGACCAATCTGTTTTGACATTGCTTCTACTGACTTGTCTCTCAACTCGAACTGTCTCTGCAATTTCCTTCTGATTATCAGTCACGACCTTCAACAACGCATCTAACTTTGAATGTATTGACTCATCTGAATTTCCCGAGCTACCCTTCTGCTGATTACTTGACGAACTGTTACCCCGGTAACCATCTCTGTTATATCCCCGATTGTTATACTGACTGGTCGAACCACCCTATCGGTAGCTGTTCTACTGTCGGTTCTGACTGGATCCCTGAAAGTTCGGGTTCGAATGGTTCGACGCGTTCCCGTATTTGAAATTCGGGTGATTCCTTAGGCCCGGGTGATAAGTGTTCGAATTGAACCCATGTCCCTTTGACTCTCCGTACGCGTAATTGACTTCCTCCTCGTCAGTATACTCGTCATCATCAACCCCGGGCAATCTTCCACCTTATGCCCCAACTCGCCACAGTCTGAACAAACCGGGAATTTCAGACCAACTTTACCGACCTCTTTCTTCTTCTCTTTTTGATAACCCGCAAGTTCACGTTCTAACTCAGCAATTCTGTCTGACTCGCTCGAGGCTGATTTAACTGTTCGGGTGACCCCGACTTTTCGTCTTCGATCAGCAGCTGCCTCTTCCTTGGAATCTTCACTCATAAGTTCCAAAAATTCCCAGTCATCTTCCTCGGGTTGATTCAACAATTTACTATTACAAGAAGCTTTCAAATATTTTCTGTCTTCATAAGTCAACCCATCAACAAAACACTTAACCAACTCCCACAACTCGATCTAATGGTGCGGGCATTTTCTAATCATTTCCTTATAATGAGCAAAGGCTTCATGAAATAACTCACTCGGTGACTGTGAAAAATGTCGAATTTCCATTCGGGCCTCAATTGTCTTTGACTGTGAATAATACTCGTTAAGGAACACTTGCTGCATCTTACCCCAGTTCTCAATACTGTGCATCGGTAGCGAGTTGAACCAGTGTTTGGCTTTGTCTTTTAATGAAAACTGTAACAACCGCAACCGAACCTCATCCGGATCGTATGTACCGTCACCAATAGACCAGCAAATAGCTGAAAAATCTGACAAGTGTGAATACGGGTCTTCAAATCCCAGTCCGTGAAAATGGGGAACTATGTTGATGTAGGACGGACGGGATTTGAATGTCGGTTGTCCCTGTACGTGAACCTGTGGGACAATCGGTGAGGCACCATCTGAAATAGCCGGTCTGAACCGACTGTTAACACCCTGAGCCGGGAGCCCATAATTCCTTCGTCTGGCCCTCGGTTCCTCAAAACCTCCCCAGTTAACCTGAATCGGCTGTCTTCGTTCCTCCCGATATCTTCCTATACCACCCCGATCCGGAATTCTGTTCCTCCACCTGTTACCTCTCACACTAACCGGTTCCTCGACCTCATCAACCTCTTCAACCTGTATACCCTCATTTCTTAGCTCAAACCCGTCATTCATTGGTCCTCATTCTTCCTCATCCCCCTCTTCTTCGTCTTCAGTGTGAATACTGACATGGTCAAAATCTCGTATAATCGGCTGTCGGTGACGAGGGGTGTTGTTCGGGACTGATGGCCCGGGTATGTCAAGGTTTCGGTTTCGGTTTCTGGATTGTCTGGCTAAATTTTGTGGTTGTTGATTGGTGTTTATTGGTGGTGGTAGGTCATTATTTGGTGGATTTTGATTATTCGGTTGGTTTGGTTCGGGTTGGAAAACATTGATCTTGGTCGGTGGGTTTTGGTTTTGATTCTGCTTCTGGTTCTGACCTTCCACGTCTGACTGTCTGATCTGAGCTCGGTTCTGCTAAGCTAATCGTTCGATTTCTAGCTCGTAAATCAGCGGAGAGTTTCTTCCTGAATGGCGGGTGCGCATAAACATGTTACCTGCACAAATAACACACCCCGCGAAAAATGGGAAAACAAGATAAACTAAACTAAAAATAAAAATAACAACTAAATTAAACTAATTTAAACAAAGAAATCAAATCACACAAAAACACTAAGCGCATTAACTCCCCGGCAACGGCGCCATTTTGATGCTAGACTGTCGCTATCTAGTCAAAAACAAATAAATCAGTGTCCTAATCACCTTAAACTAGTCAGGGTAAGTAGGGTGTCAAACCACGAGGAGTATGTGGTCAGTGTAGAGTGAAACCGATTCCTAACATTATGAAGTAAACTCTTAACAAAGTGCTGATCACACTAGCAATTGATTTGGTTTTAATATCAAACAAATAAGGTAAGCAAGATTCAATCAAGTAAACAAAGACAAATCATACCCGGGAATCCAAGTAAGCAAACTAACAGCAAACTCATGCATATAACAGATAAACTATCCTGTGTCAACTACAGACTGACTAACCGGTTAAACCTTAGGCATCCACGCTCGCTAACACACGGCACTGGTTCTCAAACGGTCCCTGCCAGTGTGACTCAACTAAGGGCAAACGTATGCTTTCTCACAATTAACAGGTCAAACAATCCTATAAGAAATTATCATAGCAACTGGCACACTAAGCGTTCTGATCGAAATAAACCTAAACTGACGTTGTGCACAAGAATACTGGACATCAATACTCATAGATTAACATCAACATTATTACAATCAATCGTTCTAGTACATGAGAAAAGACTGAAAGATTACGAAATATACATCCCGGGTATGACTCGAAGGGTCTAGCCGCGTCTCGGCATCTCTCGGTCTTCGGTTATGATGTTATAGAACATGTAGATGACCTTGAGATGAATGGAAGTGATGGTGGACAGCTATTCTCCTCCAAAAATGCTCCCGAAACACGATAATGGCGTCCAGGGTCGTCAAAACGAATATAACATACAAAACCTAACTTTCACGTCTGTGCGGACCATCACGTAGCGCGATGGTCCCCTCCTCTGGTCCATCGCGCTACGCGATGGACCAAAAGTCAACGCATCATTAAATCAAGGGCATCGCGAAGCGCGATGCCTAACCTTCCACACCCATCGCGCTACGTGATGGGTGGCTTCACTCAGCAACTCCAAATAAATGCCTTGGTTTGCGTGCTGGACATCCCAGGTCTTCATTCCATGCTCGTACAGGTCCAAATTAAGCGCGTTAAGTATCTATGACCTGAAACACAATAAACACGTATGAAGTACCAAAGTTCCTAAACTAAACGATTAAAACGAATACATTAACACGTTTGTAAGTCCCGTGAACGGATCTTTCAATGTGATATCAATATACTCGATGATTAGGCGGAAACTAATCACCAAGCTGATTCTATGAGGCAATAAAGAACATAAGCAAAACACACAAAGAAGCTTCAAAACACACGTATATTATATGTCAGGTGCTTAAGCCCTTAACTTACACGGTTGAATAATAAAAAATGAACGAACAACCAACTAACTAGCAACCCTACAAATGTAAACATACATCCTATATATAGACTACTAACCTAGGCCCAATACATGCAAAGCCCACCGAATCCCTTGATTTCGGTTTACATAGTGTAGCCCAACAATAAGCCCAATATACAAAGCATAAACCACAAATATGACCCAACAATCTCCCCCTTGGTTTATTGCTTTATTCGTGCTCGAGAATATCTTTAAAAATCTGTTCTTGAGTTTGTTGAGCAGCATTAGATGGGCCTTGAGCTGTCTGAGCTTCATCAGTAACGAGCTCAGCAACAATTGGTTGAGTAGTTGGTATCACATCACTAGCCTGTACACCCAGTCTCGAATCTTTCTTTTATCGTTTGCGTGGAATAAGATCGGTGGCAGGCTCTTCGTCAATATCATCTTCAACATGTGTCGCAATGACTAATTGAGGAGGCTTCAATGCAGTCAACTGGAGCTTTTCCTTGAACGTTTCGAACTCTTTAACTTGTTCAGCAGTACTGACTGTTGTACCTGGTGTTCATTCTCCATTGGTTGTGATGGAGAACTATCCGGTTCATCATCATCGGACGATGTCTCAAAGGCGATAACATGCCTTTGAGCAGGAACCACATGTTCCTCAGCTACAGCTTCACCTGCAGCATCAACATCTGCCTCGATCTCAGCAAATCTTCCAAACTTAACCAACGGATGAATACCTTGATAAACAACTTTGACTCCCTTCCAAACTTAATCAAATCTGTAAACAAAACCTTTGAACTTCTGAGATACCCATCTGGGCCGAGAACCCAGATGGAACGAGAACACCATTAACACATACAACTTGGGCCAAAGATGACTAGGCCAAGAACACAAATATTATGGACACATTGGGTCAAACATAATGGCCCAAGGATCAAGACTAGCAACCGTCAAATTTCATGATCCATCCGATTTATGATAAAAACGATTTCTTAAAGACATTTGTTTCGACACGAGCAGTCATGAGGTAAAAATTAAAAATTAAAAATTAAATAAAATTAGAAGAAAAACTAAACTAAAACAAAAATGATCAACTATCTGGCCTTCAGTAGATTTAGCATATTTTGGGATCAAATTTCAGCTGTCTTAAAACAAGCAACCCTTTTAAAAAAAGATCCGAACATGAAATCATATTGATTAGGATACTTTCACAATGATTCATTTTCAGCATTATTGTGACATAGTGAAAAGGTTGATAGTAGGTAATTAGAAACTTAGCATGATTTTCATTGCGCCAGTGATATGCTTAGATTCAATTAGGCATAAAGCTTATATGAACATCACGTATGGACCTATGATGCTCATTATCTCTTCTCAAAGCATATTTGACTTTCCCCAGATCACCCCAATTTGACTCCAACCCCCTAGCGCATGATCAAAAGATTTTCTCTATACAAAAATAATTTTAAGCTTTAAGGTTGAACGTTGGACTTACATGCCATCAGGACTTACAGGCCTTACATTCAGGATGTTTAGGACTTATTTGTATGCCTCACCCCTTTAGTTCCCTAGGACCCCTTTAAGCTTAAGAAAAACAAATTTGAATGACAATAATTTTCATATATATATTTACATAAAAAAAATTTTATTTTTTTTAAATATAATATTTTTGGTGATCAAGAACTAACGGGCTCGTGTATGACTGGGTAATTACTTTTCTGCCTATCATTCGAAGAGATGTATCTAGAGAAATGCAAATCATCTTCAAAATGACTCTCCACAATAAGTTTAGCATATTTAGTTTATATCACTTCAAACTTTTAATTATCATGGAAAGCTACCATACACATCAATGACTGTTCAATAGCCTTTTTAGCCTAATAACTTCACACGTTAGGCACACAAAATCAATTTATATATCATTTCTCAAAGGTTGAATCAATTTTCATTTGAAAATATTTTGAGCTTCTAAAAAACTTTTAGCTGAATAATAATATCACTTCCCAGATGATAATCCCGAAGACAATTTTAAATCCAATCACCCTAGTTACCTTCAGTTTTCAGGTGAATGGCTATCCTATGAGTCTACAGCTAGACAATAGGACCAAACACATAAAATGTGTCCATCAAACTTTAGGCGGCCGACCTAATTTTCAGTGAGAGAACTTAAAACGATAGTTAAACAAAAACAATTTTTTTTATGTATGTTCAGTTGCCCCGGTCACTTTCAGCCCTAAGGTTAATGGCTATCCCGTGAGTCAAGAATTGATGACAGGACCAAACATATGAAATATGTCCGTTTAACTTGGGTAACCGGCATGATTTTAAGCAAAGAAACAAAACGTTTTTGATTTTTTTTTAAATTAAGCACGCACACACACTTTTTTTTGTACTTTTGTATTTTTCTCCCCCTAAATTTGTGCAAACTTAACCTCAAAAATATTTATGTACAAATTTAACCTCAAAAATACCCAGTCTTCAAAATGTAACATCTTAAGAAACCCTACAAGCACATTGAATCTGGCTGTTCCGACCGGTTTCGTAAATAGGTCCGCCACATTATAATCAGTGTGGACCTATTCAAGATGAATTAGCTTCCGGTCGTAACAATCATGAATAAAATGAATTTTAATTTCTATGTGCTTGGTTTTAGAATATTGAACCGGGTTTTAACAATGCCAATTGCAGCATCATTATCACAGAAAATAGGAGTATTAAGAAATTCCAAACCATAGTCCGTCAATCGATGTTGCATCCAGATAACCTTTGTCACAAATCTGATAGACAAGTACCTTTCTGTGTAATCTTTCCCTTCTCCCCTCTCGCAAGGGAAACATACCCTCCATTAAAGATTTGAATGTCATGCAGTTGAGATATGTCTCCTGTCATGTACCTGGAACAACCACTATCAACATACCACAGTCTGATAATATTCCTCCATAGTTGTTCCTACACGATGTGCGAGATTAGTTAGTCTTAGGTACCCAGTCCATAGTCGTTCTGGGTAAACCTGACTTGTTCAAACGATTCACAGGTTGCCATGACATGTCTTCCTGATTATCAAAAATTGAACCAGAGGGCTTTGAAGACTTTGTTACCAGAGACTTGGGCAACCACTTGTAGTTTGGTTTTAAAACTTTGTGATTTACACAACCGGTTGACTTGGTCTCTGGTTTGCGAATGGGATACACATTTGACTTTGTTCTTCTAAATGATTTCGATTCTGAGGCCCACTTGGGTCTCGGAGCCGAACCCGAGTTTCCGTTCCGCTTTTGAACCGAATAAGGCTTGGTCTGATGGAAACTTGACCTGTCAGCCTTGTTTCTCCTCCAATCACCGTCAGAGGGCTTTGCCTTATAATACCTCGTTTTATGTGAGTTAAAATTTTTGTAGGTATTTTGAGGCATAGTCCTCTGATGGTGTCTGTAATATAGAACATACGGGAGACGAGAACAATTTCTAGCATTGTGATCGGGAATGTCACAGTTGAAACAAGTTTGCCTTTTAACGTAAAAATCGTAGTGGCCGATTCCCGGTCTTGCTCTGTTGTGTGAGCTTGTTTGTCCTCCTTTGGACTTAGCACTGGATTTCTCACAGTTACAAGTACATGAGCTTCCTTCTTTAACAAACTTGGGTGATGAATATTTATGAAAATTCTTAGTTTTATCAAGTTTATTAGAAAGCAGATCACTGTTTTTAGAAGTTTTAGAGAAATCAACCACACGATTGTCTTTGTTTTTTAAAACAGAGCCCACACAAATATTTGTAGCAATAGTATTCAAAACAGGCAAGTTCAAAGAAACATGAGAATTAGTAGGTGAATCATCATCCTCATCAGTCCAATCCTCAACTATTACTTCATCTGCACATGAAGTAAACACATTAGAATCGTTCACTTTCACAACTGATTGAGCTGGTTTGACAAACCCGGGTATTATCTTTTCATTAATTTCAAGTTTGCCATATTTCAAAGATTTCTCTTTATCTTCCTCAATAACAAAAGGAGAGGGAGTATAATTATCATTGTATGGAGGTGGAACCTCATTATACCCAATTCCCTCACCCTTCTTTTCTTTCCATCTTAATTTCTTTTCAATCATTGACTCAACGACCGCACTAGAAACATCAAACTTTTTAAAATTGAACTCAGCGTTTTCAAATTTATTCGTTAATTTAGTGTTTTCCAAAATAGATGCTTCAAGTTTGGCGGTTAGATCAGCAATTTTCTTATTGGCATCTAAGATGTGACAACACTTGACACTGAAATCACTTTGCCGTTTTAAAAAGTCTTTGTTTTGATGCTTCTAATTTTTCTGTAAGACCCTTCTCAAGTTTCTTAAGTGTATAGTTTTCGTGTTTTATATTTTCCATTTCCCTAACAAGATTACTATTATGCACACGAAATAGCTCTACCTTTCTAATGCATGCTTGAGAACACAAATTAGAGTTTACCTCAGATGATTTGGTGGAGGTGAAGGCCATGAAATTACCTCGGATGACAGACCCAATGAATCAGAAGCCCACTTAAACAAAATCCGAAGCCCAACTAAGTGAGCCCAATGCTTTCAAAATCCCGAGAACCTTGAAACTTGACCGAGAACAAGCAAAACTAGCCGAGAACGTTGAGAATTAATCGAAATTATAAACAGTAGCCGAGAACTTTGACTATTGACAGAGAACTCTGATAGTTAACAGAGAACTATAATTATTGACAGAGAACTTTGATACTTAACAGAAAACTATGATTCTTGACAGAGACTCTCAAATTTTCCCTAGAACCCAATAAGATCAGCCGAAAACTATCAAGGCTCTTGATATGGAAATCTTTGAAGATTTAGTCAAATCCTGAGAATTAAGGAATGTTCTTGATTTGGTAAACTTAAAGATAGATTCAAATCCCGAGAATGAAGGGATTTGAATTTAATTCGAAGATTGACCCAAATCTTTTCCAGAACAACTTCAACAACCCGAAGAACAGTTTATCTTCAAGATCCAGAATTTTTCAACCAAAACACGCCCGAAAGTCACCGATAAAATCCATGATATCACCTTAAACCGAGCCTAGAATAGGTCAATAGGCTCTGATACCAATTGTAAGTCCCGTGAACGGATCTTTCAATATGATATCAATATACTCGATGATTAGGCGGAAACTAATCACCAAGCTGATTCTATGAGGCAATAAAGAACACAAGCAAAACACACAAGGAAGCTTCAAAACACACGTATATTATACGTCAGGTGCTTAAGCCCTTAACTTACACGGTTGAATAATAAAAAATGAACGAACCACCAACCAGCAACTCTACAAATGTAAACATACATCCTATATATAGACTACTAACATAGGCCCAATACATGCAAAGCCCACCGAATCCCTTGATTTCGGTTTACATAGTGTAGCCCAACAATAAGCCCAATATACAAAGCATAAACCACAAATATGACCCAACAACGTTAACATATGTACAAATAAACCGAACATCAATAAGATTGTTAGAAACCTTTCATAAACATAGGGTGGAGTTGGGTAGTGGAGTCACTAAGTGACTAGTGCCATACCAGAGAGCACACGTGAAATAATAATAATAATAATAATAATAATAATAATAATAATAATAATAATAATAATAATAACAATAATAGTAAAAGTATATGTTATGAAAGAAAAGTTTCTTTTCTAGTTAGTTCCCAATGTTGAAATGCGTTACAAATTGTTTTCAAATTTGCTTTGGTGTAGAGCCAAAAAAAAAGGAATAATCTTAATAGAGTATTGGGCCAGTTCTATTACGAATGGTATTGAATTTTGGTCGGACATGGTAACGAGGTAAAATCTCAAACTTTTCAAGTAAACGGCGAAAGATCAACCTAGCGTCGACGTCATTATGGTTACTTTAATGGACGTTCGTTTTACTTGGATGGGGAATGTCGATCAATGAACTTATAAAATTAGAGTAATTTGAACATCTACTTGGATCATGGCGTTCACCAGGATTCTCATGCATTGCACATTATGATGACGTGTGCACCCGTAATGATAATCTACCTTGCATGGTCATCCAAGTGTCTTCCATATTCGAGCTTACATGTAAGGGAACCGAAGCGTCCATTTAATTACATTATCACATAACAAAACTTCGTTATGGACCATAAAATAATTGTCAATAATTAGGGGATGAAGTTTTGGAGGATAGAATGAACAAGAAGAGTATATCTAGATATGCATTCTCAAGATAAGATGCTACACAAATGATTTGGTCTGAACACCGGGAGAGTTTTTTATTCACCTAAGTCTACTCTAGTTTTTGTCTGTTATCCTCTACGTCATTACTTAAGATTCAAATAAATATTTATGCGGGGGTTTGTTGGGCTGTATAATTCCACAGGTATTCCATGCACACAATACGATTGTGTTCCCGATTCGCCAACTTTATACGGCAGTATTGTGGGACGTTTCTCAATTTATGGTAGCATAGTATTAATTAGGTACTCCCATTACTGGAGTTGCCGGTATTCATTCCTTAGAGGTGCATTGATGTGCTGAAAGCGGTCTATAAAAACCTAACCTAACTTAGACACTCTAGTTTTAATTTTATAAAATCTAGACTCTCCTAATACTAGAGCACTAGACAGGCAAGTGTACCTATCGACTGTAGTAAAGCCTAATGAAGTCCGGATGTCGAACCCACAGGACACTAGCGACACTTAAACTAGACTCTGACTAATAACTTAAATAAATAGATTTAATTGAAGTTTATGTTTTTTAATATTAACTATAAACTAAAAAAATACTTAAACTAAAACTGACACTAAAACTAGACACGAACAAATCGGACTGGAACTTATATAGGGGAAACAACTACCTAGGTAAGGAATTCTACTCGTAAACTCTCGGAATTGGATTTATGACTGGTAACCGGATTTGAAACATATGAAGTTTAAGGCATAACTAAAACATGCTAGATCACCGCCGGTCTCACCAACAATACCTAAGAACCCTAAATATCATGTAAGCTCAACGGTTTAATGGTTCGGATCACCTCCCGGTCTAACCTAACCTAACTATGCTAAGGTACCCAATGATTAAATCACCTCCCGGTCTCTCTAATCACAATATACCCTAAGGCGTAAACGGGTATTCTTATTAAATTCGGTTATAATTCGGATCTGTAAGAATCTAAAGGAATCTAGGGTAACTCACTCCCGTGCAATCACTACCTAAACCCGCAAAAGACCAAAACAGGCGACACTTAATTACCTCCCGGTCTCTCAAGTGGCAGAATATAAGGTATCTCTAAACTCTCAATTACCGTTCCTATGGAATATGTTAACTATAAACCATAAACTAGTTGTAAACACACAGTAAACAACCTAATACGCATCCATACATGAAAGACGTTCACAAAGACGCATATGGAACAATAAATTGATCATAAATTAATACCAAATACACATATGCATCGCAACCAAAGACAATAAGAACTTTTACCAAAGCATGAACCAATCAATAGACATTCCAAAACCGAAAATAAAAAAAGTCTAAAAAGTATTCATCCAAACCCAGGCAGTATAACAGACTAGCCACTCATAATAATTAATGAAACAAAAATAAAATATAAGCCACGATTCATCATAAAACAAATAAATTTGGTTGAGCTACTAGCCTGTGAACTTAAATTAATTAACGTGCTTTCTTGCTTGCTTATTAAATCTTTCTTCCTTTTGACTTTTTTTTTTTGGTGAGACTTTTGATTGAGCAGCCAACAACGTGCTTCCTTCTTTTTTGTTTGGCCGATAGACTTTTCAGGCTCCTACCTGCTTGCTTATGTCTTTACTTTTGTTTTCGAACCACAGAACACCTCCAACAGGAGGCGGACCCCCTCCCCGGCTTCTCTCCTTGACCTAGCTTTTTCTCCCCTTTTATTATCTTTTATTCTTTCTTAATACATCAGCCCAAGTCCAAGAAATAAACAACCCAGCTCCATTTTAATTGTCTATATTCAGTGTTTTGTTGCAAAACCCCAACGGCCCAATCAACAAGTTTGTTTCCTGCATTCATTCAAAATTAATAATATCAATTAATTTCAATAATAATAACAATCTTTATTAATTCTCTTCTTTTGTTGTGGGATATTACGACACCTTCAAAATAATGAATTAAATTATCTTAATGAGCATTAATATTATTTAAACTCAAATGCTCCATTTAATACAAAGTTATTTTAACTTCATATCATGATATTTTCTTTTGTCTATCAATTCACTAATGAAAAATAAATCATAACCATACGAATCAATAAACTATTAAATCATTTTAGCTTGTTGTCTCATGAAGCCTTTAAAAACCCACATATGAACCGATTTGACGAACTATTTAATAAAAATAACCTTGAAGTTACTCAAAAGTGTTAGAAATACTTAAAATATTTATATAGAATTTTACCCATATCATGCATTGAGGTTGTCGGGTCATTCCGACTCACAGACAGTTAGGAACATTTTCTCAAGTCAACACTCGGGTGTGGGTCGCGCTACATGCCAGCTCGGGAGGTTGGCGTGGTTTCCAAGACTGGTGTGCCACACCTAATGAAGTGGTGGCGGTCGGTAGAGTGACGGTTATGATGTCGAGAAACACACAATGTGAGTGGATGATAAGGACGAAATCCATATGACAATAATATCCGTACAATGTAGTATAGATTATGCAAATGTTTATGCATGCAATGAAAATAGTTTTGTGAGTCACCAGTTATAGACTAGACCCTCTAGTTCGCTATAACCAATGGCTCTGATATCAATCTGTTACACCCCGCCAAAATGAAAGTGTAGGTGCGTGACGTCATGCATACCGTAAGCATATGATTATCGCCAACATAGTAGCATTAGGATACCAATGGTTTTAAAAGCATTTACAAACCATAACATGTTTTTAAATAAATTAGTTTAAGAAAAAATTTGGGATTTCTCGTATATGACCCTAAATATCAATAGGGTTATACAAGTGAAACCCCTCCAAAAGGGTATCCTAATTATGCCTTGAGGTCCCGTCTTCATGATTCCTTACGCGCTTGTTAATTCCCTAAAAAACATACGTTTTAAAAAGTCAACACAATGGTTGGTGAGTTCACAGGTTTTTAGACTCAATATGAAATCACGTTATTCATAAAACGCTGAATCAGTTCACAAGTAAGTATACGGTAATTTGTTGAAACAAATACGATGATCCTCCGTAGACTAGCTAAATCTACGAATTAATATGACGAACCCTGAGCCTATAACCAAACCACAGCTAATATTCTTTTGCCCTGTTCAAATCTCACAGATGGAATATACGCACCCTGTTTCGATGCAGTATCGGTGGTTAGCGTGACTAACCTAGCAGTAGGGGGAAATGTCAACGTCAATAGTACTATCCGTATATTCCATTGGCTAACTCCGTTAGCAAATGGTTATAGTATGCAAGCACGGGGCTTATAGCACTACATAGTAAAACTCATGTTCGCATAAGGATTAAGTGTTTTGTTTCTAATTTTCGTATATTAAAGTAGTTATGTATGTCCCCCCCCCCCCTCCCCGGATTAATAAAACAGTAAAACAGTAAAAGGGGGTAGTGAATCTAACCTCGTAAGTTCAGTGTTCATTTAGCTAGCAGTTTCAATATTGACCCAAGGGTCGCTGCCTTCACACGTCCTAAACGTGTAAGTCAGTTTGTTACCGTTATCGATTCACAAGTCGGTTAGTTATGTATGTCCCCCCCTCCCCGGATTAATAAAACAGTAAAACAGTAAAAGGGGGTAGTGAATCTAACCTCGTAAGTTCAGTGTTCATTTAGCTAGCAGTTTCAATATTGACCCAAGGGTCGCTGCCTTCACACGTCCTAAATGTGTAAGTCAGTTTGTTACCGTTATCGATTCACAAGTCGGTTTATGCTAGTCGCTTTCACCCAACTAGTAGTTTCGTTAATTCGTTTGTGCCGGCTGCTTTCACCAACCGGTCGTTTTGTTTGTTGTGTCGGTTGCTTTCACACAACCGATCATTTCGTTTAAGGTGTCGGTTGCTTTCACCAACCAATCGTTTAGTTTACTGTGTCGGTTGTTTTCACCCAACTGATTATGGTATTTGTTTCGTAAATAACGTTTCACACGTTTGTTTTTGGACGACTTGTTGGTGATAATTTTATTCTTTTTGAAAATGAATATTTGTATATCTATATAAATATTAAAAATGCAATTCTTATTAGTGTCGGTTTTCTTTATATACAACTGATTTGTTTAGTTGAGTAATAAATATATATCAAGATTATATATTTATTATTAAATAATATTATTGCTCCAAGTTACGATTAATGTTTTTAGCAAAACATGATATATTTACATTCTCGTTCGAAATCTCACAACCGACTTTCCATATATACCCTTTCGGTCATCTAACTAGCTCGTAAAAATTATTTTTTTTACGTTTAATATATGTGTACTTTCAAAATATACATTTTTATGTAAAGATCATTGTTTGAATACTAAAATATTATATGTTTACATCCAAAATCATAATCCAATTCTTGTTTACTCGATAAATATATACTCTTTACCATTTGTCATTTAAACGTACAAGTTATATAGTTTTATATAAAAATTGAATGTAAGCCTTAAAATATGTAAACATGTATCTTATATAATAACGAATAAAAATCCATTTTTTTAATTATGAAATACGTCATACTTTAAAATATGTTTATCTTTGTGTTTATAATTCGTGTATATTCTTTTAATCATATTTACTCAAAAATGCATAGTTCAAAATTATATTCTTGTATCTTAGACAAATAATTTACCGGTATGTCCATTATGACTATAAAATAATCAACTACGTAGTTTTTCAAATCACCAAGATTAAAAAGTCACGATTTACTCTTTTATATCCATATACTTATTTAAAAGTTAGTTTTCATCATCTTTTTTCCACTATATTAGGCTGAGGGGTGTGGGGGGCGCGAGAGGGGGCGCCAGCCAATAATATTGTGACGTGTGGCAGAGAGAGAAAGTTGATAAGATGGGTGTTGGTAGTGGTGCTCGCGCCCCGGGACATGGTGTGGAGGGGCGCGAGAGGGGGCGCGAGCGGTTTTTTTTTTTTTTATTATTTTTTAAATGTAGTAAAAAAACGTATTATTAAAAAAACTCAAAAATTATTTAAAAAAACACACATTTTTTTGAAAATTCATATAATAAAAAAAACATACTAAAAATTAAACAAACAATAATATTTAATAATAAAACTAATCTAATACAAGATCCTCTGGTCGCCTCGCCCACAAATGTTCAACCAACTCATGTCGAAGATCCCCGTGTATCTCACGGCTCTTGATATTTGCTATGTTATGAAGTTTTTGTTGATCACTGATTGTGGACGGTTGTGGCGGAATGTCACCTTGGTAGTTTTGGCATATAGCTTTGCCCTCGTCTTCTAATGTCATGTTGTGTAGGATAAGACACGTGTAGACGACGTCCATTATCCTCTCCCGAGTCCAATAACGTATCGGGTTCGCCAGAACATAATATTGTTTTTTTATAGCTCCAAAAGCTCTTTCAATATCTTTTCTAGCAGACTCTTGCTTCTTCGTAAAATACTTCCGTTTGTCGGCGACTGGATCTGTAAAAGCTTGAACTAACACAGCCCATTCGTTGTAAATACCATCGACCAGATAGTACCCGTAATTGAAGAGTTCTTCATTTGCAACAAAAGATTGAGGTGGTTCAACCCCGTCGATAAGGTCGTTGATCAAATGTGACTGATCGATAACATTAAGGTCGTTATTTGACCCAGCAACACCAAAAAAAGCATGCCAAAACCAAAGATCCTGTGACACCGCCGCCTCAAGTATGAGGGTCGGCCCTTCATGATCACCACGGTGGAACTGACCTCGCCAGGCCGTTGGACACATAGCCCATCCAACATGCGTAGAATCGATGCTACCTAGCATCCCAGGAAAACCATGTTTTTCTGCGTGCACCTCATATATGCGTTGGATGTCATACGTTGTAGGTTTACGCAGATATCTCCGAGCGTAAGTCGATATGACTCCTACGTACAATATATATTAAAAAATGTAATAAATATTTAATAAAAAGTAAAATTAATGTTTTTTACCTTGGCAGAAAAAATGAAGGGATTCACGTGCAACCCTTTTCGACATCTGTAAATACTCATCCAAAGCGTCCGACGAGATGCCGTACGCTAGTTGACGGATAGCAGCCGTGCATTTTTGAAGAGGGGTAAAACCGGGAAGACCCCTAGCATCCTCCCTTTGTTGGAAAAAGGGATACCGTGCCTCTAAATCACTCGCTATACGCGTGAACAATTGCCTGCTCATTCGAAAACGAGTTCGAAAATCCGACTCCGCGTATACCGGTTGAGGGCTAAAATAATGCCTCATCAAAGTATCGTTAGCACCCGATCGATCACGATCACGAGGTGGTGCTCTAACCCTCGGGAGTCGGGGTTGATGGGCTTGATTTTGCAAGAGACTTACCACGGCTGCGGTCAAAACTCCCCCTACATGAAGAAGCAAATCATCCTCTTCGGAGGAGTCGGAATCAGACGAGTACGACGACATTATTTTTAAAAAAAAAATGGGACGATGGGTTGTTTGGAGATTGAAGTTGTGTTTGATATGGTAAAAATGGGTTGATTGGGTTGTTTGGAGATTGAAGTTGTGTTTGATATGGTAAAAATGGGTTGATTTAGGGGTATTATATAGGATTTTGTAAAGGTTTTTTTAAAAAAGTTTGAAAGAAATAGGTAATATATAGGAAGTGTTGTATAAAGAAATGGGTAAGTTTGGTGTTTTTTGAAGTTGTGTTAAAGTGTTGTATAAAATGGGTAATATATAGGAGTAGAAATTTTTTTTTTTTTTTTTTAAATTAAGAGCCAACGGCTCATTTAAGCTTTCAAACGGCTCTTTTCACCATTCCCCATGCCCTAAACGCCACACATGTCCCGCGAACCACCTGGCGCCTGCCTCTTTTTCTGCGCTCGCGCCCCTCTCGCGCCTCGGTGGTGTGGCGCGAGCGGCTGTCCTCTTGCGCCCTTTCTCACGCTCCACACCCCTCAGCCTTAGTGCTCTAGCCAAATTATATTTCTTTATTCTCATGTATATTATTAAGCAAGACTATGATATCTATTAACATAACCTTAACTTTTAGTTGTACGAAAACCTAATACCACCCCTTTTAAACTAGATTATGAATTCCTTCAATCTCTAACCAAGTTTCATGCATATTAGGTTTATATAATTATTATTTTTATTTTATTACTTTTTTTATGTATGTGCGTAGATTGCTCATGGGTGAAGATCTTAGCATAAACAAACTTTATAAACATGTAAAGATAGTTTTAGAAGAAATTATCTCACCATGTTCAAAGACTAGGTTCGTTTAGGATGATGAAACAAGAAAGCTTGAGCTAGTCTCCACTTGACAACTTAACGATCCAAAATCCATGCTTTAGCTAAGAAACCGACATCGGGATCTATCCGCTCGGTTTACGGGAAGAGACCGAAGAGCGTTTCGGGTCTAATAATGAACCTAAGAGTGTCTCGGATTGGGTTTGGATCTATGTTCGGGTGGTGTGCGGTTGTGGGTGGCGTTTGGTGGTGGAAGGTGGTCGCTTCGGTGGTGATGGTCTGGTGGTCAGCCAGATTCAAGGGAAAGATAAGGAGATTGAAGGTAGGTGGTGGATAGATTTGATGAAGATTGTGTTTTCAAATTATAATTCTTTGAATAAAGTGGCATGTGTACTATGGTGAAGAGTGTAAGGATTCGGCCAATAGGAAAAGAATATATGAATGGGTGTTTAATGTTAATTAATGGCTTTTTAGACTGTATGTGTATATTAACTTTGAGTTCTTTGAGTAGCTAAAACTAGATTGTTTCGGTTTTACAATCCATAGTTATTTACTCTAGTTATGAC